>NC_053026.1:481849674-481953844 GCF_003073215.2 Triticum urartu
AGACCTCGCTTGTCCTCAAGCGAAAGCTGATAACAATAAATATGTCCCCATGTTTAGAGGTAGAGGCGTCGATAAAAATAAAATACGAACATGAGGGCATCATGATTATTCTCATAACAGCAACATATATAGATATTGTCATATGGTTACTTATGTTCAAGTGATGATCTATTCACAATGCAAAAGTATGAATTAGAAACCTTATTGAGAACCAACAAACTATAACCTCAGTCATTGAAGCAATTGCAATTTATCATAACATCAGAAAGAGTCTATGCCAGAGCTAAAAAGCAAGTCCACATACTCAACTATCATCTAGTCTTTCATAATTGCTAACACTTGTGCAATACTTGTGGTTACAGAGTTTTAATCGGACACAGAGAAAGATAGGGGCTTATAGTTTCGCCCCACAACCTTTTACCTCGAGGGTAATGTCAACAATAATAACTCATGCCCCCATACATCCAATTAGATATATTTATCAGGTTCTTTCCAACATGCTGGGCTTGCCAAAGGATAAATTGTAAAAAGGAAAGGTGAAGATCACCATGACTCTTGCAGAAGGTAGAAGATAATAATAAAAGATAGGCCCTTTGCAGAGGGAAGCAGAGGTTGTCATGCGCTTTTATGGTTGGATGCACAAAATCTTAATGCGAAAGAACGTCACTTTATATTGCCCCTTGTGATATGAACCTTTATTATGCAGTCTGTCGCTTTTATTACTTCCACATCACAAGATCGTATAAAGCTTATTTCTCCCACACCAATCAATCATACATATTTAGAGAGCAATTTTTATTACTTTGCACCGATGACAACTTACTTGAAGGATCTTGTTCAATCCATAGGTAGATATGGTGGACTCTCATGGCAAAACTGGTTTAAGGGTATTTGGAAGCACAAGTAGTATCTCTAGTTGGTGCTGAGAATTTGGCTAGCATGAGGGGGAAAGGCAAGCTCAACATGTTGGATGATCCATGACAACATACTTTATCTCAGATATAAGAAAACATAACCCATTACGTTGTCTTCCTTGTCCAACATCAACTCTTTAGCATGTCATATTTTGATGAGTGCTGCCAATCATAAAAGATGTCAATAATAGTATATTTATATGTGAAACCTCTCTTTCCTTATTACTTCCTATTAATTACAACGATGACCAAAGCTATGTCTGCCAACTCCCAACAACTTTTAATCATCACACTCTTTCTATGTGAAGTCATTACTATCAATAAGATCAATATGAACTTTTGTTTATTCTTATTCTTTTTCACTTTTCTTTTATTCACCCAAGATCATAGCAAGAAAATCAAGCCCTTGACTCAACACTAATCTTTATTATATAGATCACGAACTCGATTACATAGAGAGATCATAAAGCAAAACTTAAAACTAGATCATGCCATAAACTTTATTCTACTAGATCAAAATACTACTAATAGGATCGAACTAAGGAAAACGGTAAAGATAGGAGTTGTGATTGTGATACAATACTGGGGCACCTCCCCCAAGCTTGGCAGTTACCAAGGGGAGTGCCCATACCCATGTGATTATATCTCCTTGGTTGGTGAAGAAGGTGGAGGTGTTGTTGATGACGGATAGTCGCACATCAAGCGTAGGAGGTCTTCTAACTTGCGGATAATGCCCTTGAGTGCGATAATATGCTCCTTCAACAAAATATTTTCACGTGTGAGATACTTATTTTGTATACGAGCCAACTCAATCATCTTGAAAGCTTCTATTTCTGTAGGGGTAAGAAGATTATGATCCAGTTGAAGGGTGTCTTCTATTGCTGGAACTTGGTCCTCCATGGCCTTCTTGATCCCTTCATCCTTGTTGATCTCTATATGTTCTTCTCTCTTCAGCTCTATCTTCATTAGCCAAGCATAGTTGCCCTCATGGTTGGAGGAGGAGGGAGACGGCATAGTGCCTGGTCTTGAAAACCCTGACAGAAAACAGCTTGAAACAAAGATAGGAGATTTTTGCGTGATACGGGAGTCAAAACCCCCGGGAGATTATATAGTGAATTTTTACCGACCAAAATACGTATCGTGCAAGATAACGGAGTTCGGAAGGCACACGAGGAGCTCACTAGGTAGGGGGCGTGCCCTCCACCCTCGTGGGGCCCTCGTGTCCTTCCCGGACTGCTACTTAATTTTCTATTTTTCTAAATATTCCAAAACGGAGAAATATTGCCTTAAAAATTGTTTTGGAGTCGGTTTACTTACCGTACCACATACCTATTCCTTTTCGGAGTCTGAAACATTCTGGAAAGTGTCCCTTATGTATTCCTCCAGGGTTACGGTTTCAATAATATTGGTTTCAACACTTATGGGATTACCTGAGATATAATGTTTGATTCTTTGACTGTTTACCACCTTCAGATTTTTTCCTTCGAAGTTGTTGATTTTTATGGCACCGGAACGATAGACCTCCTCGATAACATAGGGGCCTTCCCATTTAGAGAGAAGTTTACCTGCAAAAAATCTTAAACGAGATTTGTATAGCAATACATAATCACCTACATTAAACTCACGCTTTTGTATCCTTTTGTCATGCCATCTTTTAACCTTTTCTTTAAACAACTTGGCATTTTCATAAGCTTGGGTTCTCCATTCATCAAGTGAGCTAATATCAAATAACCTCTTTTCAACGGCAAGTTTGAAATCATAGTTGAGCTCTTTAATAGCCCAATATGCCTTATGTTCTAGTTCGAGTGGTAAGTGACATGCTTTTCCATATACCATTTTATACGAAGACATACCCATAGGATTTTTATATGCAGTTCTATAAGCCCATAATGCATCATCATGTTTCTTGGACCAATTCTTTCTAGACCTATTGACAGTCTTTTGCAAAATTAATTTGAGTTCTCTATTACTCAATTCTACTTGACCACTAGATTGTGGGTGATATGGAGATGCAATTCTATGATTGACGTCATATTTAGCAAGCATTTTACAGAAAGCACCATGAATAAAATGTGAGCCACCATCAGTCATTAAATATCTAGGGACTCCAAAACTCAGAAAAATAACTTCTTTAAGCATTTTAATAGAAGTGTTATGATCAGCACTACTAGTTGGAATAGCTTCTACCCACTTAGTAACGTAATCAACAGCAACTAAAATATGTGTATATCCATTAGAGGCAGGAAAAGGTCCCATATAATCAAAGCCCCAAACATCAAATGGTTCAATAACAAGTGAATAATTCATAGGCATTTCTTGACGTCTACTAATATTACCAATTCTTTGACATTCATCACAAGATAGGACAAACTTACGGGCATCCTTGAAGAGAGTAGGCCAATAAAAACGAGATTGCAATACCTTATGTGCAGTTCTATCTCCCGCGTGGTGTCCTCCATAAGTTTCGGAGTGGCACTTGTGTAGGATCTATTCCTGTTCATGCTCAGGTACACAACGTCTAATAACACCATCTACTCCTTCCTTATAAAGATGTGGGTCATCCCAAAAGTAATGTCTCAAATCATAGAAGAACTTTTTCTTTTATTGGTATGTGAAGCTAGGTGGTATGAATTTAGCAACTATATAATTAGCATAATCAGCATACCAAGGGGTACTATGAGAAGTACTTATGACATTTAATTGTTCTTTAGGAAAGCTATCATCAATAGGTAGTGGGTCATCAAGAACATTCTCTAACCTAGATAAGTTGTCTGCAACGGGGTTCTCAGCTCCTTTTCTATCAACAATATGCAAATCAAATTCTTGTAGCAAGAGAACCCATCTAATAAGTCTAGGTTTAGCATCTTTCTTCTCCATAAGATATTTAATAGCAGCATGATCAGTGTGGATAGTTACTTTAGAATCAACAATATAAGGTCTGAACTTATCACAAGCAAATACAACTGCTAAAAGTTCTTTTTCAGTAGTAGCATAATTTCTTTGAGCATTGTCTAGAGTCTTACTAGCATAATGGATAACATTTAATTTATTATCAACTCTTTGCCCTAGAACAGCACCTACAGCATAATCGCTAGCATCACACATAATTTCAAAGGGTAAATTCCAATCAGGTGGCTGAACAATAGGTGCAGAGACTAATGCTTTCTTAAGTATTTCAAATGCTTCTACACAATCATCATCAAAGACAAATGGTATATCTTTTTGTAATAAATTAGTCAGAGGCCGAGAAATTTTTGAGAAGTCCTTAATGAACCTCCTATAAAATCCAGCGTGACCAAGGAAACTTCTTATGCCTTTGATGTCCTTGGGACATGGCATCTTTTCAATAGCATCAACCTTGGCTTTATCAACTTCAATACCTCTTTCAGAAACTTTATGCCCCAAGACAATACCTTCATTAACCATAAAGTGGCACTTTTCCCAATTCAAGACAAGATTAGTTTCTTCACATCTCTGCAAAACTCGATCAAGATTGCTCAAGCAATCATCAAAAGAAGATCCATAGACGGAAAAGTCGTCCATGAAAACCTCACAAATCTTTTCACAAAAGTCAGAGAATATAGCCATCATGCATCTTTGAAAGGTAGCAGGTGCATTACATAAACCAAAAGGCATACGTCTATAAGCAAAAGTACCAAAAGGGCATGTAAAAGTAGTCTTTGATTGATCTTTAGCCGACACCGGTATTTGAGAGAAACCAGAATAACCATCTAGAAAGCAGTAATGTGTATGTTTGCATAATCTTTCTAGCATTTGATCGATAAAAGGTAAGGGGTAATGATCTTTCTTAGTAGCCTTATTTAATTTGCGGAAATCAATTACCATCCTATAACCTGTAATAATTCTTTGTGGAATCAATTCATCTTTATCATTAGGAACAACAATAATACCTCCCTTCTTAGGGACACAATGAACAGGACTTACCCACTGACTATCAGCAACGGGATAAATTATACCTGCCTCCAGAAGCTTTAGTATTTCTTTTCTTACCATCTATTTCATTTTAGGATTCATACGTCGTTGAGGATCACGAACTGGTTTGGCATCTGCTTCCAAATTTATTTTATGGTTACATAGAGTGGGACTACTGCCCTTAAGATCATCAAGAGTATATCCAATAGTAGCACGGTGCTTCTTCAGAGTTTTCAATAATCTTTCTTCTTCATGCTCTGAAAGGTTAGCACTAATAATAACAGGATATATCTTCTTTTCATCAAGATAAGCATATTTAAGATTATCAGGCAACGGTTTAAGCTCAAACACGGGATCACCCTTAGGTGGAGGAGGATCCCCTAGGATTTCAACAGGCAAATTTTGTTTCAGCACAGGTTCCTGTTTAAAGAATACTTCATCTATTTCCCTTCTTTCATTCATAAACATATCATTCTCATGGTCTAGCAAATATTGTTCTAAAGGATCACTAGGGGGTACGGCAATAGAAGCAAGACCAATAATTTCATCCTTACTAGGCAATTCTTCTTCACGATGTTGTTTACTAAATTTAGAGAAATTAAATTCATGAGTCATATCATCCAGGCCAATAGTAACAACATTCCTTGTGCAATCTATGGTAGCATTAACAATATTTAAGAAGGGTCTACCAAATATAATGGGACAAAAGCTATCCTGTGGGGAACCAAGAACAAGAAAATCAGCAGGATATTTAGTTTTCACACACAAGACTTCAACATCTCTAACAATTCCCATTGGTGAAATAGTATCTCTATTAGCAAGTTTAATTGTGACATCAATATCTTCTAACTCAATAGGCGCAATATCATGCATAATTTCGTTGTATAAGTCAATAAGTATTGCACTAGCACTAGCACCCATATCACATAAGCCATGATAACAATGATCTCCTATTTTAACAGAAATAACAGGCATGCCTATCACAGGTCTAGGTTTATCTGTATCACGGGGTTTAGCAATTCTAGCAGTTTCATCACAGAAATAAATAACATGCCCATCTATATTATCAGACAAGAGATCTTTAACAATAGCAATTTTAGGTTCAACTTTAACTTGCCCAGGAGGTGTATATGTTTTAATATTGCTTTTATGAACCAAAGTTGAAGCTTTAGCATGATCCTTTATCCTAACAGGGAAAGGTGGTTTCTCAACATAACAAGTAGGAACAATAGGATCATTATAAGTGACAGTATTTTCTTCAACTTTAATAGGCGCAACTACTTTTACTTCTATGGGAGGATGATATTTAAACCTCTTCTCCTTAGGGAGATCAACATAAGTAGCAAAAGATTCACAGAAAGAAGCTACTATCTCAGAATCAAGTCCATATTTAGTGCTAAACTTACGGAAAATATCGGTATCCATAAAAGATTTAACACAATCAAACTTAGGTGTCATACCTGACTCCTTACCTTTGTCGAGGTCCCAATCTTCAGAGTTGCGTTTAATTATATCCAATAAATCCCATCTAAATCCAATAGTCTTCATCATAAAAGAGCCAGCACAAGAAGTATCGAGCATGGTGCGATTATTTTCAGAAAGCCGAGCATAAAAATTTTGAATAATCATTTCTCTTGAGAGCTCATGATTGGGGCATGAATATAACATTAATTTAAGCCTCCCCCAAGCTTGAACGATGCTTTCTCCTTCACGAGGCCAAAAATTATATATATAATTGCGATCACGATGAACACGATGCATAGAGTAATACTTTTGATGAAATTCCAATTTCAATCTTCTATAGTTCCATGATCTCGTATCATCACATAGCCTATACCATACCAATGCATCTCCCTTCAAAGATAAAGGGAAGACCTTCTTCTTAGAAACATCATCGGGTATACCTGCAAGCTTAAATAATCCACAAACTTGATCCACATATATTAGGTGTTCATCAGGATGCTTTGTTCCATCTCCTGTAAAAGGATTAGCTAGCAGTTTTTCTATCATACCCGAAGGATACTCATAAGGAATTTCATTTTCATATTCATTTTCAATAGGTTTAGTAGGTTGAGGAGCAACTCTTTGCTTTACTGGTCAGGGTGAAGATACCCCGAACAAGCCCTCAGAGGATTACTTTCCATAGTAACAAGTGACAGTAAATTTTAGCACACTATATAAATTTTTCCTTACCAAATTCCACCTACAAAAGGCGCTTCACTCCCCGGCAACGGCGCCAGAAAAGAGTCTTGATGACCCACAAGTATAGGGGATCTATCGTAGTCCTTTCGATAAGTAAGAGTGTCGAACCCAACGAGGAGCAGAAGGAAATGATAAACGGTTTTCAGCAAGGTATTCTCTGCAAGTACTAAAATAAGTGGTAACAGATAGTTTTGTGATGAGATAATTTGTAACGAGCAACAAGTAACAAAAGTAAATAAAGTGCGGCAAGGTGGCCCAATCCTTTTTGTAGCAAAGGACAAGCCTGGACAAACTCTTACATAAGGAAAAGCGCTCCCGAGGACACATGGGAATATCGTCAAGCTAGTTTTCATCACGTTCATATGATTCGCGTTCGGTACTTTGATAATTTGACATGTGGGTGGACCGGTGCTTGGGTGCTATTCTTACTTTAACAATCATCCCACTTATGATTAACCTCTATTGCAAGCATCCGCAACTACAACAAAAGTATTAAGGTAAACCTAACCATAGCATGAAACATATGGATCCAAATCAGCCCCTTACGAAGCAACGCATAAACTAGGGTTTAAGCTTCTGTCACTCTAGCAACCCATCATCTACTTATTACTTCCCAATGCCTTCCTCTAGGCCCAAATAATGGTGAAGTGTTATGTAGTCGACGTTCACATAACACCACTAGAGGCTAGACAACATACATCTCATCAAAATATCGAACGAATACCAAATTCACATGACTACTAATAGCAAGACTTCTCCCTTGTCCTCAGGAACAAACGTAACTACTCACAAAGCATAAACATGTTCATAATCAGAGGGGTAATAATATGCATAATGGATCTGAACATATGATCTTCCACCAATTAAACCAACTAGCATCAACTGCAAGGAGTAATTAACACTACTAGCAACCTACTAGCACCAATCCCGGACTTGGAGACAAGAATTGGATACAAGAGATGAACTAGGGTTTTGAGATGAGATGGTGATGATGAAGATGTTGATGGAGATTGCCCTCTCCCGATGAGAGGAGCGTTGGTGATGACGATGGTGATGATTTCCCCCTCCGGGAGGGAAGCTTCCCCGGCAGAATAGCTTTGCCGGAGCTCTAGATTGGATCCGCCAAGGTTCCGCCTCATGGCGGCGGAGTTTCGTCCCGAAAGGTTGCTTCTTATTTTTTTCTCGACGAAAGACTTCATATAGGAGAAGATGGTCATCGGAGAGCCACCAGGGGGCCCACGAGGTAGGGGGTGTCGGTGTACTAGAGTAGGGGTACCCTAGTATCCCGAACTTGTGCACGGGCAGTCGCAGCATCCCGCGGCAAGGCTTGCCGGGTGACCGCCAAGGTCCTCCGTGGTTCCTTTGGAGCCATTCAAGAACGAAGTGTCCAAGCCAAGAAGGCAAGACCCCGGCAAGAGGAGCTTGCCGGGAAGGCCACCCAAGGCATTGCAAGGAACTTGCCGCGGCGCACCACGCGCCTCGGCAAGGCCCGGTGAAGCGACAAGCTCCCGGACGCGACAAGACAACGACAGCGGCAAGGCGCTTGCCGCGGCAAGCCACCTCCCTGGGCCCGCGCTCCAGCACATCCACCAAACGTGTCGCTCTGGGGCCCTTCTAGGCGTACGTGGCGGGAGGCTGTGCAGCCAGCGGCGTGCGGTGGCAAGCGGCGCTGACAAGATCGCCATCATGGCGAATGGTGGCGTCCCTGGCGGTCCCTTTTCGCACTGTTTAGGCGACACAGACGGGCATTTAAGGCCCTTGTCCCCTGCCGTCAGGGTTAGGTATGATACACTGTAGCAGGTAGCTGTGCCTACCAGAGCACCTTTCCATTTTTGCCCTTTACCTCCGTTGCCACCTGTCGATAACCCCTTGAGCATATAAAAGGAGGCCCGTGTGCAACGTAGAGGGGGGTGAGGGGGTTCGAACACTCACGCTCGGTCTTGTTAGCTGCGGGTGTGTACTGTAGCACTCGGCGCTCCCGAGCAAGAAATCAATACAAACCACAGAGCAGGAGTAGGGTTTTACGCATCCGTCCGGCCCGAACCTGGGTAAATCGCTCGCGTGCATCGCCTCGATCCGCTCTTTGCACAATCTCCGCCCCCGCCGAACCGAAAGGGACTCGGCCCGCCGGTCCCATAGGTGCCCGTGGATCAGTACCCCGGCATCTTTGGCGCGCCAGGTAGGGGGAGTCGAAGTTGTGTGAACCAGATCCGGCGTTCTCGCAAGCTAGATCTTCATCATCTTCATCAACATGCCGCCGAAGAAGAAGGTTTCGGAGGCGGCTGCTCCGTCCGCGCCTTACCCACCACCGCCGGGACAAACGGCTGATGGGGCGGGCGCCGGCGAAAGAACGGGCGAAGACGAGGGAGCTCACGGTGCTGCCAGGTCCAAGGGCGAGGCTGTGCTGCCCATCGGCGGCGTAGCCGGCTCCCACAACGACCGGGCGCACTCCAAGACCTTGGCGTCCGTACATGCACCGCGCCTGTCTCAGGAGGCGCGGGACCGGCAGCGTCATGGTACTCACGGTACCATGCGTTTGCTTGACCAAGATCAGGCTGGTGGATCTCGGAGCGCTCAGGACCACCATGCACGCCAACATGCTGGCACGAGCGAGGCACGGTTGCCTGGACAGGATATTGCTCCTTCTAACGTGGTTAGAAGTCCGAGCATATCCTGCTCCTCGCACCGTTCGCCACCACCGCCCGCCACTGCAGGAGAAGCTTTGGCGCGAGCTCAGCTGCTCCTAGACTACCCTCCAACGGCGGACAAGATCGACGATTGGAGGGCAACCATCCAGAGTCTCATCGGCTTCGCCAACGGCGACACTCCACGGCAACCGAGCACGTCGCAGCCGCGGCAAGCCAGCCAGGCACGAGCCGGAGACGACAAGACTGGTGGGGGTGCAACTATTGTGCACTCTCCGCCCCGAAGGCCGAAATCGCCGACTCGCCGGATCCACCTCGACAGCAACTCCACCGCGTCGTCAGATCCGCGAGCTCGTCGCGATCAGCGCCAAGTTCTTCAAGAACGACAACAAGAAGACGCTCGTACTCGCATCGAGCGCCGAAGGGAAGCGCGACATCAATCAGACCAGCGCGCTGGGCCCTCTGTTGACATGCATGCGCCAGGGGAACCAGGCGACTTGCCATACGCGGTAGGTTGCCCTGCGTTCACTCATGAGCTGCGGCAAGTCCAGTGGCCCAACACGAAGAATTTCAAACCAGATGTGCCAGAGAAGTACGATGGCAAGACGCATCCGTCCGAGTTCCTCAGCATCTACACCATCGCGGTGCAAGCTGCCGGGGGGCGGGACGACAAGATCCTTGCCAACTACTTCCCGCTGGTGCTCAAGCCCAACGTCAAGTCCTGGCTCATGCACTTGCCGGACAACTCCATATCCTCCTGGGCTGATCTGTGCCATCAGTTTGTCGGCGCCTTTACAGGCGGCCACAAACCTCATGGCCAAGAGAGTGACCTTCATCTGCTCGCCCAGAAGGAAGGAGAGCCCCTGCGCAAGTACATTCAGAGGTTCAGCCATGTACAGTATAACATCCCAGACGTCCACCCCGCCGCGGTCATCAGCGCGTTCCATCAGAACGTGCGTAACCGCAGGATGCGGGAGGAGATGGCGATGTCCAGGATCAGAGACGTCAGTGAGCTGTATGCCATGGCCGACAAGTGTGCACGCACTGAGGAAGGGAGGAAACTCCCCGGAGAGAAGACCGGAGCAGAAAGATCTGACAGTGAGGATGCTGCCCCGGCAAAGAAAAACCAGCAGCGGAACAGGAAGAAGAAAGGAAAAGAGGTGCTAGTCGTTGAGCAGTCCGGCAACGAAGGTGGCGCCAAGAAGGCCAAAGTTGGTAGCTCCGGCAAGGAGGTTGCCGCGTGCACCAACTGCCAGGCTGTGGCAGTCGCCGACAAGCAGGACGGCCCCGACAAGCAGTACTGCAAGATTCACCGCACCAAGGGCCATGACCTCCAGAGCTGCAAGAAGGTCGAGCAGCTTGTCCAGCAGCAAAAGGCTGAGTACGAGCGGCGCGACAAGGAGAGATCCCAAGGAGGTGCTGGAGAATCCGGCAAGAAGCACGCCGGCCGGGGAGGACACCGTGGCAAGGCCAAGCAGCAGCAAGGAGACAGACCTCCCCGCGGCCGCGACAACGATGAAGACGACGAAGACATGGATGATGTTGAGACCAGTGAGCAAGAGTTTCAGAAAGCCACAGAGGTCTTGTGCGTCGACGGCGGTGCTTCTCTACACACTTCACACCGCCAACTCAAGCAGTGGGTGCGGGAAGTCAATGCAGCGGAACCACCTGTCGAATCGCGCAAACTTCTGAAATGGTCCAGCACGCCTATCATCTTTGACATTGAGGACCACCCTGATCGCACAACTGCGGTCGGGTGCTTGCCGATGTTGGTTTCACCAACTATCCGCAACCTCAAGGTTACTAAGATGTTAGTTGACGGCGGGGCCGGCTTGAACCTGATCTCCTCTGCTGTACTCCAGAAACTCCAGATCCCTGACAGCGAACTCGAAGAGACCGGCACATTCCAAGGAATTAACCCGAGAAGGAGCAAGCCGAAGGGGAAAGTCACGCTGCCCGTAACATTTGGCAGCGAGCTGAACTTCAGGACTAAGAGGGTCACTTTTGACGTTGCCGATATTCGATTACCTTACAATGGAATACTTGGCCGTCCAGCACTCGCCAAGTTCATGGCAGCCTCTCACTACGCATATAACATGCTGAAGATGCCAGGCCCGATAAGCGTCATCTCTGTCCCTGGCGACAAAAAAGATGCTCTTATCTGTGCCGACAAGATCTACCGGGAAGCAGCAGCCGCAGCAGAGCGCGAGTCACTTGCCGCTGAAGCTCCCGGGGGGAAGAAGACCAAGTCCGGCAAGAGTTCTGATGCCCACTCCGGCAAGCGCACCTCCTCGGAGTGCTGCGCTGCCGTCGAGGACGCACCATTGAGCTCCACCGGCAAGTGTAAGAAGACAATGGCAGCTCCGCCAGAGACGAAGAAGGTGTCCGCCAAGGAGAACAGCATTGGTGGTACCTTCACCATCAGTGCCACTCTCGACCCTAAATAGGAAAGCGCGCTCATTGCTTTCCTGCGGGCGAATGTCGACGTGTTTGCGTGGCAACCGTCTGACATCCCCGGTGTTCCTAGGAAAGTAATTGAGCACCACCTTGCCGTTTGTCCTCATGCGCGGCCCGTCAAGCAGAAGGTTAGGAAACAAGCAGTGGAGCGCCAAGAGTTCATAGCAGAAGAGATCAAGAAGTTGGAAGCAGCAGGCCTTGTCAGAGGAGTGCTCCATCCTACGTGGTTGGCCAATCCTGTAGTCGTGCGCAAGGCAAACGGGAAATGGGACTTTGTATCGATTTTACCGATGTTAACAAAGCCTGTCCCAAAGACCCATTTCCTTTGCCGCGCATTGACCAGATTGTTGACTCCACAGCCGGATGTGATTTGCTTTCATTTCTTGACGCATATTCAGGATATCATCAGATCTTCATGGTAGAAGAGGATGAGGAGAAGACCGCATTTATTACTCCATGTGGCACGTACTGTTTCGTACGAATGCCTTTCGGATTAAAAAATGCTGGTTCAACATTTGCAAGAGTAGTCCATGTCGCCCTTGAGCCGCAAATACACAGAAATGTGGAAGCCTACATGGATGATATAGTGGTCAAGAGCAAGGACAGATCAACTTTGATCCAAGATTTAGACGAGACCTTTGCAAATCTGCGCAAGATCAGCCTCAAGCTCAACCCAGAGAAGTGTGTGTTTGGAGTCCCCTCCGGCAAGCTTGTCGGGTTCTTCGTGTCTCAGCGGGGAATTGAAGCCAATCCCGACAAGATCAAGGCCATTGAGCAGATTGAAGCACCCAAGCGCGTCAATGATGTACAAAGACTTACCGGTTGTGTGGCTGCTCTCAGCAGGTTTATCTCTCGGTCTGCTTAGCGCGCCTTGCCGTTTTCAAATTATTTAAAAAGGCAGGCCCAATGAGATGGACTCTGGAAGCGGAGGCTGTGCTGCAAGACTTGAAGAGATACTTGTCCTCCCCTCCAATACTTGTCGCACCTAAGCCACAAGAGAAGTTGCTGCTGTATATAGCGGCAACCAATCAAGTGGTTAGTGCTGCGTTAGTAGCAGAGAGGGAGGCAGATGATGAGCTAGCAACCACGGTAAGCGCATCCAGCGACAAGCAAGGGGCTTCCCCGGCAAGCTCTGGTCCCGACAAAGATGGATCTGCGCAGATGCACGACGAGATACAGAAGAAGGTGGTGCAGCGCCCAGTTTACTTTGTCAGTTCCCTTTTGCAGGGGGCTAGGTCAAGGTACTCTGGCGTGCAGAAATTGCTTTTCGGCCTTCTCATGGCCTTGAGAAAGCTGCGCCATTACTTCCAAGCACATGAGATCACAGTTGTCACTCACTTTCCGCTGAAGAGGATACTACAGAATCCAGAAGCGACGGGCAGGATTGTTGAGTGGGCACTGGAACTGTCAAGCTTTGGCCTCAAGTTTGAGAGTACTTCAACTATCCAAAGCAGAGCATTGGCAGAATTTATAGCAGAATGGACGCCAACACCAGATGAAGAAATTCCAGAAACGAGCATCCCCGTCAAGGAAGCGAGCAAAGAATGGCTGATGTACTTTGATGGTGCCTTTTCGCTGCAAGGCGCCGGCGCTGGTGTGCTGCTTGTCGCACCCACCGGAGAGCACCTCAAGTACATAGTCCAGATGCACTTTCCCAAGGAGCAGGCAACAAACAATACTGCAGAGTATGAGGGATTGCTTGCCGGTCTCAGGATCGCGGCAGACCTTGGGATCAAGAAGCTCATTGTCAGGGGTGACTCACAGCTTGTCGTCCGCCAAGTAAACAAGAGTTATCAGAGTCCGTTGATGGAAGCTTATGTTGACGAAGTGAGAAAGCTAGAAGAGCACTTTGACGGCCTACAAATGGAACATGTTCCAAGAGCTCAGAACGCCATTGCTGATGGCCTGTCAAAGTGCGCCGCACTTAAGCTACCTGTGGAACCAGGGATCTTTGTGCTCAAGCTGACTCAGCCGTCCGTAACGCCATCAACTAGACAGAGCAAGAAGAGGAAGTTGGTTTCTGGTGACTATTTGCCGGCACAGCTTCCCGAAGCCGCCGCCAAGAAGGTCCCTAAGATCAACGCCGAAGGCGCTGAGGAGCAGTCTGCTCCGGCAAGCCCTAGGGTTTGTTCCGTTGAAGCAGAAGATCCCGATAAGTTTTGCTCCGGCAAGCTTGTCGGGGAACGTCAAGCTCCGGCAGAGGCGCAACTTCTCGCCGTAGAAGCGGATGTTCCCGCAGCAGCTGAGACCAACACCAAGAGCGCTGAGGAGCAAGATGCTCCGGCAAGCCCTAGGGTTTGTTCCGTTGAAGCAGAAGCTCCCGACAAGTTTTGCTCCGGCAAGCTTGTCGGGGAACGTCAAGCTCCGGCAGAGCCGCAGGTTCTCGCCGTAGAAGCGGATGTTCCCGCAGCAGTAGATTTGCCTTTAGTCCTTGTTGCCGAGCCGCAAGCTCCAGCATGGGCACAGCAGATAGTCCGTTTCCTTCAGACAGGAGAACTTCCCGAAGAGCAAGAAGAAGCGGAAAGAGTAGCCCGACAGTCAAGTATGTACCAGTTTGTCGACGAGACACTGTACAGAAGAAGACTCAACGGTGTGAAATTGAAATGTATTCACCGGGAAGACGGACAGAAGCTATTGGCAGAGATACATGGAGGCATATGTGGTCACCACATTGGCACAAGAGCACTTGTCGGCAAAGCATTCCGGCAAGGTTTCTTCTGGCCAACAGCCCTCCAGGATGCAACTGCACAAGTAACCAAGTGTGAAGCGTGCCAGTTCCATTCCAAGCAGATACACCAACCAGCTCAAGCTCTCCAGACGATCCCTTTATCCTGGCCATTTTCGGTCTGGGGGCTCGACATCCTCGGCCCCTTTCCCTGAGCTGTCGGGGGCTTTGAGTACTTGTACGTTGCAATCGACAAGTTCACAAAGTGGTCGGAAGTGGAACCAGTGAGGAAGGTGACCGCACAGTCAGCCGTCAAGTTCTTCAGGTCGATTGTTTGCCGCTTCGGGATCCCTAACAGGATAATCACCGACAACGGTACACAATTCACGAGCCGCACCTTCATGCAGTACGTCCAAGATCTTGGCGCCAAGGTCTGCTTCGCTTCTGTTGCTCACCCGAGAAGCAACGGTCAAGCGGAGAGGGCAAATGCTGAAGTGTTGCGCGGGCTCAAGACCAGAACTTTCGACAGGCTGCACAAGTGCGGAAGAAACTGGATCGAGGAGCTGCCGGTGGTTCTTTGGTCGATCAGGACGACACCAAATCGAGCCACTGGCCAGACACCTTTCGCTCTAGTCTATGGAGCAGAGGCAGTTATCCCCACGGAACTCGTATACGGGTCACCTCGAGTGCTCGCTTATGATGAGCTTGAGCAAGAGCAGCTGCGACAAGATGACGCGCTGCTCCTTGAGGAAGACCGTCTTCAGGCTGCTGTGCGAGCTGCTCGTTACCAGCAAGCTTTGCGCCGCTACCATAGCCGCAAAGTTAATGCCAGAAGTCTCGAGGAAGGCGACCTTGTTCTTCGGCGCGTTCATTCCGCCAAGAATTCCAACAAGTTGACGCCGAAGTGGGAAGGCCCTTACTGGGTGAAACGAGTCACTAGGCCTGGCGCTGTCCGCCTTGAGACCGAAGATGGCTTTCCGGTGAGAAACTCCTGGAATATTGAGTATCTTCGTAAGTTTTACCCGTAAGGCGCGGTTGCCGGAACCTGTTCCGGCAACCACCTTTTGTACAAGTCTTTCCGCTGTTGCATGTAATCCTTTGTACAAAGCCGGGCGCAGAACCCGCGCATAAATAAAGCTCATGTGCCTCACGCATTTTGTCGATTTTATGCTTTCTATTTTTTGGCATATATGATCTGACACTTTGTGCAGCACCTACTCCACGGTAAGCAATAACGAGCCGTAAAGCTCCATATCTGTATTGTCTCTTCTTTCTTTTGAAAGGAAGGTTCCCCTCGCCCACAAGTTGCCGGGGGGGAGAGGAGAAGATGATGGTATGGACCAGGCGTCGTTCAAGAAAGTTTCGCCTTGCCGGGAAGCAAACAATAGAAAAGCTAAGTTGCCAAAGTTTGAGCAATCAAATTTTTTAAATTTAAGTTATTTCCCTTGAACGATCGCACTTTGTATGGAAAACCTATGCGCGGAGGAACCAACTCGTAGCTAGTTGCGCCCTTACTTTGTTTTGAGTCCGCTCAACAAATTAAGTGAGCTGCTGCGCCCTTACTTTGTTTCGAGTCCGCTCGACAACTTAAGTGAGCTGCAACTAGTCGCAACAAGGTTTCTTGCCGGTAGCGGCACCGCCAGCAGGCTGCTGACGTTCTGCACTCAGCGCTCGCGGCTCTGGTGCCTGCACCGGCAAGTTCCCTAAAAGCGTAGGGTAAAAAGACATACAAAGGGAGGAATCAAGTAAAGGGAATAACGTTGCGAATCATTGCCCAGAACAGAGTTATATTACAAAAATAACTTGTCGCGGCTCTAACAGATTGTTTTCATGACAAGATAAACAGCGACAAGGGAAGAAGAAATGGGCGGCCTAATCTGCGCGATCGCCTTCAACCCTCCTGATCCCGCTCACCTTGTCCACAATGGGTGCGACAAGGGCCTTGAGCTCCTCCAGATCAGCTTCTGGTGGCAAGGTCCTGAGGATGTTGGTGAGGCGGAGGCCCGGATTGCGGAAGGCCACCTTCATCAACACTTTCTGGAGGGCCCCTGCGCAGATCTTGCGCGACTCGTCAGCCAGTTGCTTGGGGATCCTCTCCCGGAGTCGCTGAAGGGCCGTCGCCACGCCCTTGAAGAACAGAACGAGCTTGGCGCTGGGTTGGAGGTTGTCGTCGGAGGGATACCCGAGATCCTCCATCCCCAGTTGCGCCAGCTCCTTGTCGATGTCCGTGGCGGCGTTCACAAGAATCTCCGTCCAGTGCGTCACGGTCTCCTTGAAGGCGTTCTGGGCGGCGGCAGCGCTCTCCAGCAGCGCCTTGTCGGCCTTGATTTCCTCCTTCAAGGCCGCCTCCCGCTTCTTGGCGCTGTCCAGAGTCTTGGTCAAAGTGGTTAGCTTCAACTCAAGATCCACGTTGGAGACCTTGGCGGCGCTGAGCTCCTTGCCCTTCTCGGAGAGATCGGCCTCCAGCCGCGCCACCGTCGTCTTCAACTCCTCCTTGGAGGCCTCTGCGGCGGCGGCAGCGTCCTCCGCCTGCTTGAGGGCTCCGCCAAGTTTCTCCTCGCGTGAGGCAAGCTCCTCCTCGTGGGCGTCAAGATTGACCTTCCGCTGCGCCAGCTCGCCCTCCTCCGCGGCTAGCTTCACAGCAGCAAGTCGCTGGCGCTCTTCGGCTTCGGCCTTCTCGAGGAGAAAGGCCTTCTGCGCTTCAACGAGCTGCTCCCGCTCCTCCGCCAGGGATCGGAGGGCTTCCCGGTGGAAACCCTCGAGCCCTGCCGTGCGCTTTTCAATGTCTGCTCCCGCCTTCGCGACAAGCGCCTCGCGGGACTCCAGCTTGGCTTGTCGCGCGCGGTAGAGCGACATCAACTTCCGCAGAAGCCGCTCTTCTTCGGGCTCGTTGCTGCTGCTGCTTGGCGCGTCGACCAGCGTCAGCCCCGCGAAGGCAAGCACTTCTCCGTCAAAGATCTCCCCCTCGACCGGCGCTCTGGAGCTTGATGCCCAGGGAAGATTGATGAAGACGTCGTCGCCGGCCTTCAAATAGACGCCCGGCTGGGGCTCCTCGGAGCTTGGCGCTGCGGTTTTGGCGGACGGGTCGGCGGTCGGCGTAGCGCCTGGCGCTCCTGCGGCCTCTGGGCCGTCAGTACGATCGCCAGACCCCTCGCCAGTTGCAGCGGCGGCGGCCTTGGCGGCCTCTGCGCCGGCGGCATCTCCAGCACCAGTTGCCTCGTCGGCGGCGACCTCGATTTCCATCTGCTCCACAGCGGATGGATCTGACGGCCGGGAAAGGGGGAAGAGTCAAGCAAAATCCAGCAAGAACTCAAGAAGATCAAAAGAAGAAGAACCAAAGGGAAGTTTTGAAGCAAGAGGAGTACCTGCACCAGGTTCTGCAGTTGTGGTCTCCGCTGTCGGGGGGCCGCTGGTGCTGTCCCTTGCCGGAGAACCCTCCCTTGCCGGAGACTTCTCCCTTGCCAGAGAACCCTCCCTTGCCGGAGACTTCTCCCTTACCGGGAAGCCCTCCCTTGCCGGAGAATTCTCCCTTGTCGGGGGATTCTCCCTTGGCTCCTGGTGGGGCTGCTCGGCTCCTACACAAGTCAACGAGCAGATATCAGCAAAGACAAATACCCAAGCGCGCCTCGCAGCAGAAATTAAATCATACACTTACGCTGGGGGCTGCCCTGGAGAAAAGTCGCCGGGTCTGGCAAGGTTGTCTCGGGCGCGCCACCTGCTGTCACAGTGGGCTCGTCCTCGATGACGATCACCGGGGCCTTAGCTCTCTTCGCCGCTCTCTGGGCCAGAGTCCTGAAGAGGAACAGGTTCAGGGAAAAGCAAGTGAGAAACAAGACAAAACAGCAAGAATTAAAGAACTATAAGTACAGCAAGAGAAGCTTACTCTTCTTCTTCTTCCTCGTCGGAGCTGAACGCGGAGAAGTCGAAGTCCGGCGCGTGCCCGGTGTGAGGAGGCGGAGCGGTAGCTTCCCTTGGCCGCTTGGCGGGAGCGGTGGCGGTGGTCTGAGACGACCCCGCTCCGGCTGTCGGCGCGGCGTGAGTAGCGGCAGCGACTGAAGCGGTGGTCCGGCTAGACTCCGCTCCAGTTGCCGTCGCAGCATGAGGCGCTCCCGCGGCAACTGCGTTTGCCGCGGTAGAGCGTGTCACGCGGCGCGGCGACTATTGACCCGCTTGCTGCTCCGCCACGTCACCGGCCTTGCGGAGACGCCTTCTTGGTAGGGATGGAGGCTCTGCTTGCGGCAAGCTGCTCGAAGATGAGGAGGAAGAAGAGTTGATTTCCAACGAGCCGCTCGTGTCCTTGGCGGGCTCGCTCGGCTCGGCGTCACGCCCGGCAAGCTCCTTCTTGCCGGCGGGCTCCCCTCGCTCGGCACGGCTTGCCGCTTCCGCTGCATCAGCCTCCTCCACAGTGAATCCGAACTCGCCCGCGGCTGCGGCTGCCGCTGCCTCTTCCAGCCTGGTGGCAATGAGCGCCAACTCCGCATCCGTGGTGTCGCGGGTGAGGCCGTCCTTCTCGTCGGGGCAGACTGGCACTTCTACCAAGTCGTCGAAGAACTGCTGCACGACCTCGTCTGCAGGCTCCTGCCAAGTTGGCACAATCCCGTGCGAGTCGCACTCCGGCATCATTGCACGGATGCGGTCGAGCGAGGAATTGTTGCACAACGGAACGATGCCCCCCGGCAACCTGAAGACCTCGGGATGTTGGGGGTCATATTTGAACAGCTCCTGCAGCATTGCGTTGAGCTCCAGGACTGTGAAGTTGTAGTTGAGGCCCGGCCACAGCCTCATAATGTCTGCCACGTTCTTGAACTCCCAAGTGGGCCTCCCCCGTTCCTGCAGGGGGGCGATGCGGCGGCAAAGAAAGTCTGCGCCAACAGCGCCAACAGTAAGCCCGGCAAGCCTGAGGCGCAGGATCCTGGTGACGGCAATCTTCAGCCTGTCGTCTTCCGGGGCCACGTCACTCCAATCACTGCCACGTGCTACTGGGGTTTGGCGCCGGGTGGTGAATGGCTGCGGATTCTCCTCGTCAATCCAGCACCAATCTGCCCTCCACTCCTCCCACTTGCCGCGGAACTCTCCCTCCAGATAGGTTTCCTTCTTGCCGGCCCTTGAGATCCAGGCAATTCCTCCGGATAGAGGCTCTCCTCTCTCTACTCGGGATATGAAGAAGTGGCGGAAGAGGGCTACGTTGGGAAGGACTCCGACAAAGTTTTCGCAGAGATGTGCGAAAACTGCCATGGTCAGGACGGCATTGGGGGTGAAGTCAAGGAGGTGGAATCCATAGGTATTCATAATGTCATAGAAGAATTCAGAAAAAGGCGGGCAGAGCCCGCAGTAGAAGAACAGAGTGAAGAAGGGGTATTCATTTGGGGCCTTCTTCCAAGCGGCGGCGGGGAGTACCTTTGTGCGCTGATGCGCTCGTGTCTCCGCCGACCAGAAGAGGTAGTAGTTCTCCCTCAGCTCCTTCGCGGCAAGCATGGGGGGGAAAACTGCGCGCTCCTTCCGCAGCGCCGCGAGCCGCTGCGCCTCGGTCGACTTCACGGCCTTCCCCTTGTGGGATTTTGGAGCCATGGCGGAAGCAGTGGAGGAGGTCGACGGCGTTGGTGATGCTGGCGGCGATGGGGGGCGGGGCGCTGCTCTCTCTCTCTGCTCTGGGAAGGCGAGGAAGCGGCGGAGATTTCTGAGATTGGAAGCAGCAACGGGCGAATGTGCGAACTGCCCCTGTTTCCCCTGCTTATAAAGAGGGAGGGGCGGACGTTCCGCATTTCTGAATAAAGAAACCCCCACGATCTCTCCCACGACGCCGCATTCAACGCGTGCCGTTCGGGGAGGGCGCAGTGGATACGGAGTAAGATACGGCGTAACCTAGGCCGCGCGTGCCCGTGCCCTGTTTTGGGCCTGGCCCAACAGCGCTCGGCACCGTGTATGGCCCAGGCCCGGGGGCTCCTGTCGGTGTACTAGAGTAGGGGTACCCTAGTATCCCGAACTTGTGCACGGGCAGTCGCAGCATCCCGTGGCAAGGCTTGCCGGGTGACCGCCAAGGTCCTCCGTGGTTCCTTTGGAGCCATTCAAGAACGAAGTGTCCAAGCCAAGAAGACAAGACCCCGGCAAGAGGAGCTTGCCGGGAAGGCTAACAAAAGCATCCCAAGACTCCGGCAAGAGGAGCTTGCCGGGAAGGCCACCCAAGGCATTGCAAGGAACTTGCCCCGGCGCACCACGCGCCCCGGCAAGGCCCGGTGAAGCGACAAGCTCCCGGACATGACAAGACAACGACAGCGGCAAGGCGCTTGCCGCGGCAAGCCACCTCCCTGGGCCCGCGCTCCAGCACATCCACCAAACGTGTCGCTCTGGGGCCCTTCCAGGTGTACGTGGCGGGAGGCTGTGCAACCAGCGGCGTGCGGTGGCAAGCGGCGCTGACAAGATCGCCATCGTGGCGAACGGTGGCGTCCCTGGCGGTCCCTTTTCGCACTGTTTAGGCGACACAGACAGGCATTTAAGGCCCTTGTCCCCTGCCGTCAGGGTTAGGTATGATACACTGTAGCAGGTAGCTGTGCCTACCACAGCACCTTTCCATTTTTGCCCTTTACCTCCGTTGCCACCTGTCGATAACCCCTTGAGCATATAAAAGGAGGCCCGTGTGCAACGTAGAGGGGGGTGAGGGGGTTCGAACACTCACGCTCGGTCTTGTTAGCTGTGGGTGTGTACTGTAGCACTCGGCGCTCCCGAGCAAGAAATCAATACAAACCACAGAGCAGGAGTAGGGTTTTACGCATCCGTGCGGCCCGAACCTGGGTAAATCGCTCGCGTGCATCGCCTCGATCCGCTCTTTGCACAATCTCCGCCCCCGCCGAACCGAAAGGGACCCGGTCCGCCGGTCCCATAGGTGCCCGTGGATCAGTACCCCGGCAGGGGGTGCACCCTAGGGGGGGCGCCCCCCACCCTCTTGAGAAGGGTGTGGGCCCCCTGGTCTTCATCTTTGGCGAGGATTTTTCATTATTTATTATAAGGTATTCCGTGGAGTTTCAGGACTTTTGGAGTTGTGCAGAATAGGTCTCTAATATTTGCTCCATTTCCAGCCCAGAATTCCAGCTGCCAGCATTCTCCCTCCTTATGTAAACCTTGTAAAATAAGAGAGAATATCCATAAGTATTGTGACATAATGTGAAATAACAGCCCATAATGCAATTAATATCGATATAAAAGCATGATGCAAAATGGACGTATCACACACCAAAAGCGGTAGTACTAAACAATGCAGGGTTCACAAACACAAATCAAGTACTGAACGATAGTACTTACTACAGACAATTAAAGTTGCACTAATTAAATTCTGCAGACTATTTCTTGCCACCGACCTACGGGATGAACCCCGCATAACTGACTAGGCCATGGACTTCGTGAGAGATTTCTACCGGCACCATCACCATCTCCTCAACCTTGGAGAACCTAACAGAGTGGTCTTTCCACTCATAAACATGACGATGAAGATAGTCCGCATCAGATTTGTCGAGAAGCTTTACAAGAACCACACCCTTCATAATTGAAGGCACAACCAGGAAATTGTTGTGCTCAAGTACAACCTTGAGAACACGCCTGACAACAATGCTACAGGAAAACACTAGTTCAGGACACGTGGCAACAAGGACACAGCAGCTGGATAGTTTAGTAGTAGAGCTCATCCTCGGGTCTTCCAGTTCACACGACATGACTTTGGGAACTTCATCTCCATCGCGGACCTGGTTCTAATTCAAACAGAAACCAAATATTTTATTACTACCTTTGTTCAGAAATATAAGATGATTTTCAATATTTTACTCCATATATGACTACATATACGCACAAAAATGAGTGAACAAAGACACTAGAACATGTCGTCATAGGCATGAGAGTAGAGGGATTACTTGCAATATCCATAGCACAAGTTACCGATGCAAATATACCCTCTTCAAAGGTAGCATTGATGTACATAAAGTAGTTGAAAGTACTCTATAAGAAATCAGTGTCAACCTCTCGCATGTTTTGGTCAAAAGAGGAATTTAGAACCGCCATTTGGCACACAAAAATCACATGCAAGATCACCTAGAAAGTGGTACAACTAGTACTAGTACTACGTGTTAGATGAAAAAACATGATCAAGATCAAGAAAAAGATCATCAAGAAGATATATTACCTGGACTTTCTTAATGAGGGATCCCGCAGAGGGGGGCTTGGACAGGGCGATGGCTTTGAGCTTGTCTGCCGTAGTCTCAGCGGGGTGCTTGCGCTTCTTCGTACCATGAGCCTCGACGGTTTTTGCCAGAGCCATAGACATCACTTCGGCCGGTGCTCCAGCGTCCATCAAGAAACTGTCAAATAGAAATAACAGAAAAAAAACCATAATCACAAACCCAAAAGAAGAACAGAGAGGGAGTTATAGGATCAGTCTCGGGGTTGCAAGACCGAGCCTTGGCCAGAATCAACACCATTGATGCGCTTACCTTTCCTTCTTTGGAAGAGAAGAACAATGGCAGAAGAAGGTCGGGGTTTTCTTGAATAAATGAGGAACAAGATGAGGGAGAAGCGAGGGTTGGGTAGAGAGGAACCTGAGAGAGAAGAGTGAAGTGATGGTTGCTTCGTCCGTCCAACTTACTGCTGGAAATGAGGGGGTTTTGTGATTTGACGGCTCATTGGGCATTACTGCGACGCTTCGATCGGGGAAGTCTACCGTGTAGTTGGGCACTCTACTACGGAGTAATTTAGTGCATGGCTAGTGGACCCTAATGATGGCTGTCCCACACGTCAACGAAAGTGAGTAGCAAAGTTCCCGACGACTTTCGAGGAGTATCCGCATGGTAGAGTGAGTCCACTATTTTTTCTGAAGAAGAAAAATGATTACAGCAAGCGTTTCCACTCTTACGACGGAGGAGTGCGAAACACGGTAGCCACTCTAACATACACAGTGCTCCTACTAATAGGCATGTGCAGTGGTTCATACATTAGTACTACATAATCTTGTTGCTAGTGTAGTAAGATATGACGATAACAAATGATGTTGTGCCCATGTCAACTATATGAACAGTAATGAAACATAGTACCGCTTTTTCGACTGTCCGGTCGAGAATGGACGGTGAGATCAATGTTAACAGAACTAGGTCTACAGCGCACGGAGAGTACGGTGCTACAGTACTCCGCGAAACATGCGCCATATGAAGCACGGTGTAAGGGCATATTTATCCCTTAGTTGTTTTGGTGATTGATGACAATGCTTTTGCGGACTAATCGTGTGCATGGAGTATTTCAAACATATCATGACTAGGCACAAGATGATTTGGTGCCCCTCGAAGACTATTGAAGATGGCGTTTCTCTATATTTCTTTTCGGTGGATTTGAGTAATAGGAAAGCCATACTATTAAGAGGGGGTCTGCTTTGGAAAGGTTTGGGTGGAATTATCATGTACACGTCTACCCCTTTTGCACCACCTTTCCTTTGGCTCTGTGGAGCATCCTCCATCTCTCCTTGTCTATGCAAAATGAAGGTCTCCTAGTGTTGCTGAACTGGGGCATGCGCTAGTACTACTCCTCGGAGCGGTAGTACCGCAGGCCCTTGCGGTAGTACCGGCCTCTGGCGCGGTAGTACACAAGTGCTCACGGTAGTACCACACCTCGAGAGCGGTAGTACCGTGGCCTCAGGCTAGGCGCTACTGCTAGTGCAGTAGTAGGGGCGGATGTAATTTTTTACATCTGCGTCGTACGCGGTAGTACCGCTCCATGGGCGCGGTAGTACCGTGCGCTCTGTCCAGGCTCAGCAGCATAAGAGGTAGTAGGGGCGGATGTAATTTTCTACATCCGCGCCCTACGCAGTAGTACCGCTCTAGGTCTGCGGTAGTACCATGTCGGATTTTTGTATGGATTGAAACTCAGCGGAAGTAGTCACGGACGTATTTTTATATGTCCGTGCCATCCTGGCCTAGTCCATTACTGCCTTGCGGTAGTACCGCAAGGGGGCACGGTAGTACCGTGCCAACGGTTCTACCGCTCCTTGCCTTAGCGCTTCAGGACTGGTCTTAGGCCCTGCCGTGGCAGCGGTAGTACCACAGTTCACTGCGGTAGTACCGTGAGCCCTTGCCGTAGTACCGCTTGTTTGGTGCGGTAGTACCGCAGGTCGTGGGCTGGTTAAGTGGATGACGGTTGGATTTGTTCTTTCACTATATAAGGGGTGTCTTCTTCTCCGAGTTGACTACCTCTTCTACCTCCAAACTCCATTGTTGCTCTAAGCTCCATTTTCACCCGATCTCTCTCCCTGGCCGATCAAACTTGTTGATCTCCTAGCGATTGGTTGAGAAGGCCTAGATCTACACATCCACCAAGAGATATTTGATTCCCCCCACTAATCCCTCGTGGATCTTGTTACTCTTGGGTGTTTGACCACCCTAGACGGTTGAGGTCATTGCGGAGCCATAGTCCATTGTGGTGAAGCTTCGTGCTGTTGTTGGGAGCCTCCAATTAAGTTGTGGAGATTGCCCCAACCTCGTTTGTAAAGGTTCGGTCGCTGCCTTTAAGGGCACCAATAGTGGAATCACAGCATCTCGCTTTGTGTGAGGTTGTGAGGAGAATACGGTGGCCCTAGTGGCTTCTTGGGGAGCATTGTGCCTCCACACCGCTCCAATGGAGACGTACTTCCTCTCAAAGGGAAGGAACTTCGGTAACACATCCTTGTCTTCACCAACTCCACTCTTGGTTATCTCATCCCTTTACTCGTGCTATCTTATCTTGTGTTACTTCCCTTGCTTGCTTGTTTACTTATTGTTGTTGCATCATATAGGTTGCTCACCTAGTAGCATATCTAGACAACCTACTTTGATGCAAAGTTTAAATTGGTAAAGAAAAGCTAAAAATTGTTAGTTGCCTATTCACCCCCCTCTAGTCAACTATATCAGTCCTTTCACACAGCGACTCAGTGTTAGGCAGGGTGTATGAAGGGTGCACGGGATGGGAGCAAAAGTTCCCTTCTCGACCCACTTTTGGGTGTTTGGCAGAGTGCATGAAGGGTGGATGAGTCCACACTAGTAGGTTAACACAAATACACGAAGAGGGGACAACTATATTGAGATGAGAATGCAACCAAACGCACCCACACGCTTTGTGCTACAGTGACTGATCTGCACCGTCTGATTTTGATCCAACGGTCATGTTGCGCCGAGACATGTACATGCCCATGCAGAGGACGCCTAACACACCACCGAAGTCCCTCTACTTCTCGAGACACACGACGTTGGTGATGCAGGGTGCAACGGCCCGCCGAGCCCGCTCCCGGTCGATGGGAGCCAGCTCGTCAAAGACGGTGTCCAATGGCACGAATGGATTCCGGTGATGGAGCCCTGAGAGGATTCTCCCGGCAACGGCGATGGCAGCCCGCAACCCCTCCTTGTCCAGCTCCGCCCCCACCATCGCACAGAGACGACTCAACTCCTCGAAGATATAGGTGAAGAAGGAGACCAGGTCAGGAAGCTGCAACTCATTGAAGTCAACAGGGTGGTCGAACGGGTTTAGCCCGACAACCAGCATGGTCGCGCTGGCACGACGGTAGGCATCGTGCAGCCGCAACACATGTGTGGCAACTTGGTCCACCAAGTGACTGAGGCGATCCTGGACCTCGTCACGATCGACCCGCTCGCGCTCCAGCCGCCTCCCCTGACGGCCTATCGTATCTCCCGCTTTCTGCAGCAATGTCGCCGATGCCTCGAGCATCTTTGTGGTGGACGCCTACCGCTTTTGAAGCTCCGTGAACTCCCGCACATAACGGAGGAGCATGACACTCCTCTCCTCCTTGAGCTCACGGAGCTCCACGTCCTTGGCCCTGAGCTCCGCGTCCTTGGCCTCGAGCTCCTGTGTCAGGCGCCTCACCTCAGACTCTGTGATCTGCTGCACCGCCATGGCACCAGGTAGAAGAAATGGGGAGAGGAAGCAAAGGGGACGAAATGGCTGAAAGGCAATGCAATCTACGGGAAGGCGGAGGGCGCCAACCAAGGAGCGGGGAATCTTTAGGTTTTCACCATGGGAAAACACCAGTCGACGACTTCTCACATCAGGGAGCAGTGGGTTTTACAGGCGGAGTCATCATGATTAATTACTGCCGCGCCTGCTCCCGTCAATCAAAAAATTAAAAATCCTGCCGTGCCTGCTCCCGTCAATCAAAAAAAATAAAAATCCTACGGCGCCCAAAGACTAGAGTAACGCCGCGGTGGATCACTACAAGAAATATGTCAACTTGTGACCACCACTATTGGTCACTGAATGGTCACAAATTTCCATTTGTGACCTTTTTGTGACCAAAAACATAAGGTTAAAAGCTGGCCGTCATAAACTGACATTAGCGACCTTTCTTCTGGAATGGTCGTAAACGTTTATGACCAAAATATGTCTACTGTGGCGTTTTGGTCACTAGCAACCTCCCCGGGCCACGTAGGCATCCAGCGTGGCAATCTGATGTGGCACAAGATTCAGCCCGGTCCAATTCGATTTTCTACATGGGCCTAGCCCAACAATTCAGCCTATTTGTGTTTTTTCTGTCAATTTTTGGTTGTGTTCATGGGCCAAGCCCAATATTGCAGCCTTTTTATTGTTGGGTCGTGGCCTTTTTATCCCAGTTTTAAAATTGTGGTAAGTGGGTCCAAGTTGTCAGCTTCTAGTAAGTGGGTCCTGGCTTTCAGGGTCATATTCTTCATATTTCAATTTGGCAGTAAATAAATAAGCAGTATTTAAATTGGCACAAACAGAAAACACATATAATAATACTTCAAATAACAACCAGATTCGGGATGGAGCTCCTACTCTACAAATAACACATAATACAATGGCTGAATCTGGAGCTCCTGCTCTACAAGTAACACATAATACAATGGCCCTCCTGCACTACCAAGACACAGGGCAGTACCTACTACCAACTGTGGTAACTAATACTGTACTTTACAACCTCTACATGATGGAGCCCCTACTCTACCAACTGTGATATATTCTTCACGATGGAGCTCCTTTGATAGCATTACAAACTAGGCACCTGATCCTGTCATGAACAACATGCAACCTCAGTCACCCTGTTACATGAATCAACAAAGAAGAATCAGAAAACTGGAGCCAATATATTATAAAGAGACCACTCGAAAAAAGACAAGTTATTTAGAATGATGACATAAATTCAACTAGTACAATGCTTTTATTATCCAGCTAGTCAAAACAAGATACTCATTCATACAATAAAGGTGACTCGCGAAGATAGAGCATTCTACTCATAGCTCGCAGAGTATCAATATTCTATTATTATAAGCTTATTCTTATGCCTGAAGCAAGTAAGGAAATCTGATCAAATACGCAACACCTCCATAAACAAAAACATCATGACTGGCCTGGGGTTCTAATTCTGCTTTTTTTCTTGTGGGCCATGATTATGATGATATGGCCTAATAAACTGTATGCCAAAATGTAAAGAAGATAAATATGGTGATACAGCAAAACCATAAATATAGCCTAATTTTCCATCCTATCTCAAGCATCATTCAAAAATATTTTTTAACGAACACAATTGTTATAAATACCTCTTACAATGGATACCACAAACCTGTATCCATATTGTTCGATCCCAGGAGAACTGGCTACGATTGACAACATAAAAAAATGAAACATGCAGGACACAGACACACGCACACAGATAGACACATAAATGTGTAATCAGAATCAACTATCCTATACCACTGGATAGTCCAGCCCTGCCCGCTTCTTAAAAACTAGTTATATCAAGTGCTAAGTTGTCTAGAAACTGTGGATTAAGATGAACAAGACAAAAGACTATCTACCCCAGCATTAGCACCAGGTCCAAAAAACAGCACCCCGCCCCAGCAGGTGCAGAAATTGGTGTTTGCATTATATCTCCAACGGCAACGGGGTGCCGCCCAACCATGCAGCATTCTGCAGATGCAAGTGAGGCCAGATGTAAGCGAGCAAGAGCAGACCCACACGCTTTAAGAATTACTTGATGTACGTGTGCAGATGCAAAGTTTGAATTACTTGATTTAAGAATTCATTAAGTGACTTTGGCATAGAAATAACAGGGAACCGGCCGATACACCACGGAAACAGACATGTTTCTAGAAAGGCAGAACAAAGTTAGATATGTGGACAGGCATCTCTGAAAAGAGATTGTACATGGTACATAAACAATAAAACAGGGGTTCAAATTAACAGAGTTGAACTAGTTGTAGAAATTTGGACCATACAAAGTTACAAACTAACGAACAAAGCAAACAGACTGAATTCAGCATGAGAATTAATGGTTCTAGGCACTAGATGACCTCCTCATCATCAGCTTGGGGTTGGGAGACAGGGGGGCTTGGGAGGGGGTGTTACCGAGCGAGGTGCACTGCGTGATGACGACGACCTCCTGCCGCGAGACGCCGGCGGCCGCCGCCAGGTCCCCCACCACGCGGAGCGGCAGGGCCAGCTCGTCAGTCACCGCGAGCGCCGCCACGGTCGTGGACGCCATGGACCCGGACCTGATCGAATCGCCTGCAACCCTGCATGAGGAAGGAAATGGCGCGCATTAGGGAAGGGAAGGGAAAGGAGGAAGAGCGGATTGAAGAGGGGGTGGGGGCGACCTTGATGGAGAGCGGCGTCCCGGGCAGAGCGAGTTCATGGCCGGCGCCTGACCTCTCCTTCCTGATTTGAGGAGGGGAGGGAGACGGGTCATGGCGTCTGGGGCATGCATCCGCACCGTGATCCCGATGGGATCTACACGAGGCCGCCGCCGCCCCTCCCCCGCCGCGGGGCCGGGTGCGGGTCACCTCCCACGAAAGGAGACAGAGACGGAGCCGGAGCGGACATGGATGGGACTCGGACGCGCGGCGGAGGTGGTTGCCGAGGCGGGCACGGAGACGGGGTGGGTCACCGAGATTCGTGGCATGGTGGAGGCGCTGTGAGGAGGGGAGGAGGAGAGGGCGAGGGAAGGAGGGCGCCGCCGCCGGCGATGGGAAGCGAGAGAGAGAGGGAGGCGGCATCGATCTGGATCGGGGAGAGAGAGAGGGAGGCGGCGGCGATCTGGATCGGGGAGAGAGAGAGGGAGGCGGCGGGCGGGTGGAAGGGAGGAGAGGTGAGTGAGGTAGGGTTTGGTGCGGTGGGACGGTGGGTTTCTTCAGATGGGTAGACGGTTGGATTGCTAGCAATGGATGGATGGATGTCTGCCATGTCATCAATCCATGTGACAGATGGTTCCACCAATCAGAATCTAGCATATGTAATTGTGCTTTTTCTCTTTTCTTTCATTTATATTTTTTACCCTCTTATTTCGGGTAAACACTCAACATATTAGCCTCATGTTGTATGTTTAAATGATCCAATATTGTGCACATATGTGTATCTTAGGATTTCAAACAATGATTATTTTGTGGTCTTCATTTGCATTGCACACAAAAATCAATTTTCTATTTTTCGAGTGCCCAAAATGAGTTTTGTTGTGAAGGGCCTACCATATATTTGTTGCAAAATTGGACCAAATCATTTTTATTGGTTATGATGAGTTTTTTTGTGAAAGACCATATCCGAGACCATATCTAGTGTCAAAAATGAGTTTTTTTGTGAAGGACCAATAACATATTTGTTGCAAAATTGGACCAAATCAATTTTCTAAAATACTAGGCCATGTTTAATGCACAATTGACCAAATGGTTGGGTGTCGAAAGTTTTGATCCACCTCTGGTGAAAAAGACAAATTTCTGCCGATTCAGTTGGAAGCGGGTAAAATTTAAACTGCAGTTGCCTCATAGTTTGCTCTATATTTTTTCCAAAAATCATTTCTAGATACATAAGTATCTATTTAATCAGAGAAACACCAAAAAAAGTCCAAGATTCAACCACTAGCTAGGAACGGTCATGCCCGCCGTTTTGACCGCATTTTGAAACGGGAATAAAAAATTCAAAAAAAATCACAAAATTGGGAAACCATTCGCATTGTGTCATTATATGTGACCAAGTTTCCAGGAAAAATAATAAACTTGTAATACGGAAATTATTTTAAAAAAGTGTTCTCAGAAATGAGCTATCATGCGTGAAGATTCATGGATTTCAAGCCAAATGATCAAACTTATGGCCACATTCATGGCATAGTTTGTTGAAATGATCTCATATTGTGCACAAGGGTGCATGTTGGAATTCCAAACAATGTTGCCTAAGGGATTTTCATTTTCTTTGCACGGAAAATTCATTTCCATTTTTCGAGTGCCCGAAATGAGTTTTTTTTGTGAAGGACCTACCATATATTTGTTGCAAAATTGGACCAAATCAATTTTCTAAAATACTAGGCCATGTTTAATGCACAATTTACCAAATGGTTGGGTGTCAAAAGTTTTGATCCACCTCTGGTGAAAAAGACAAATTTCTGCCAATTCAGTTGGAAGCGGGAAAAATTTAAACTGCAGTTGCCTCATAGTTTGCTCTATATTTTTCCAAAAATCATTTCTAGATACATAAGTATCTATTTAATCAAAGAAACACCAAAAAAATTACAAGATTCAACCGCTAGCTAGGAACGGTCATGCCCGCCGTTTTGACCACATTTTGAAATGGGCATAAAAAATTCAAAAAAAATCAAAAAATTGGAAAACCTTCGCATTGTGTCATTATATATGACCAAGTTTCCGGGAAAAATAATAAACTTGTAATACGATAATTATTTTAAAAAAGTGTTCTCAGAAATGAGCTATCATGTGTGATGATTCATGGCTTTCAAGCCAAATGATCAATTTATGGCCACATCCATGGCATAGTTTCTTCAAATGATCTCATATTGTGCACAAGGGTGCATATTGGAATGGCAAACAATGTTGCCTAAGGAAGTTTTCATTTTCGTTGGACGAAAAAACCATTTTCCATTTTTCGAGTGCCCAAAAGGAGGTTTTTTTGTGAAGGAACTACCAAATAATTGTTGCAAAATTGGACCAAATCATTTTTATAAAATACTAGGCCATATTTAATGCACAATTGACAAAATGGTTGGGTGTAAAATTTTTTGATCCACCTCTCGTGAAAAAGACAAATTTACGCCGATTCAGTTGAAAGCGGGTCAAATTTGAACTGCAGCTGCCTCATAGTTTGCTATTTCTTTTTTCCAAAAATGATTTCTAGTTACATAAGGACCTATTTAATCATAAATACATGGTTTGGTGGTGATACGTCGAGGTTTGGGCGGTGGCCGAGGGCCCCAACTCTAGAGCGCGTAAACTCGCATGCCCGTCGCGTGGTCACCGCGTGACCGTAATGTTGCCATGTGTTCTGGGCGGCCTAGGCATGTCTAGTGGGTTGGGCACTCCCCAGGTTGGTGCTAGGAAGAAAATTACAACATAAGATTCTCACGAGGAGACCGATCGATGCTCAAACATGAATTAGCAGCTAAGTGTTTGATTAGCGGTACGAGAAATGCACATGGCCAATGGGCATGAGTTTTGGCTGAGGATGATCATCTACTGAGGAGAATGTCTTCACAAATTTTTAGCTCAAAAGGAGGATCCTAGGTGGTACTTGCTTTGCAAAGTACCACGCTGGACAAAAATATGAATGTTGAAGCTGGGCTCAAAATAATGAATGGATTGAGCTGACATTTGGTGGAGTATGGTTATTTGGGCATAGGAAAGCATTGTAGAAAATTGATACCATTTGGACATGCCAAAGTAGTACTTCCTTCACAATGCTCTTCTATGGACAGAAACTTGGGAAAACTAGTGAGAGAGATTGGATGAAAGAAATGAGCTCAAAATTGGTGTAGGTAAGTTACTTAGGTATGGTCATGTGTTGGTAAATTTTCAGATCATTTGGGTAAGCCTAGCTAGTACTTACTTCACAAAGCTTCTCTCGAGGTAGAAACTTTGGAAATTTCCCGAGAACGATTTACTAGGAAAATTGAGCTGAATATTATCATGTGGTAATGATTTGGGTATGGAAGAGTGCCCAAAAAGTTTGAGGGTAATAGGAGGGGTCTAGATAACACTTGCTTTGCAATGTGCCAATCTGGCCATAAAATATAAATTGAACCTGGGCTCACATAGATGATTTGACTGAGCTGCAATTTGGAGGAGGGTGATAATTTGGGCATATGAAGGAACTGTATAAACTTCATGTCATTTCGATATATAAAAAAGGTACTTCCTTCACAATGCTTCTAGGTGGACAAAAACTTTGGAAATTTGCTGAGGAAGATTTGCTAGGCAAATGGAGCTGAATTTTGTCATGCGGTAATGATTTGGATAGGAAAGAGTGCCCCAAAATTCCTAGGGCAATCAAGAATATATAAATAGCACTTCCTTCATAAAGTGTTGTTGCGAACATGATAGGAAAATGAATATTGTTGAATTAGTTTTGAACTAGGAAAGGAAGGATTGTTACATATTTGATGAAGATATGACCCAAAGAATTTATGAGATTTTTTTGGGAATTTTGGGAATGACAAAAATATAGGTTGCTTCACAACCTAGGGCAAAAATTGACACATGGACATGACACATAGGCAAAACTGATGAGGTGGCGCCAAGTCATACCAATCCACCACAATTTACAAGGTTATGACCATCTATATTGGTCATGATCAGCTAGAAATAAGGCAGCGGACTAGTGTTGTCTGCTTTATGACCATTGCGTGTAAGGAAATTACGACCTTTCTGACCAAAATGGTCGAATGGTTTAGGGTTTGGAGCCCCCCGAACAGCTTTTGACCAATTGGTCTCAAATGGTCATAGATTTATGACCAATTCTTCCAGGGTCACTGACAGAAGGTCACTAGTTGACATATTTCTTGTAGTGGATATTTAAATTTACCTGCCGGCAAGGAGATAAAAAAGGTTTAAAAATGTGGCGGCGGCCTAGCTAATTGGTCGCACTAGCCTAACTAGCTAGCCACCGTGCTTCACTGATGTACTCGGCGGGAAAGGTGGTCTTTCGTGATTTGATGACTCATTTACTTGCTTCAGCGCTACGACCGAGGAGGTCCTAGAAAATGCGTGGTAGGGTGTCCCACGTCTCGGCAAGGAATAATATATGCGTGCACCACCCGGGAGGACCCCGAAACCGCGCGGTAGGGTGTGCCGCATCTCACCACGGAGGAAAAATGTGCGTGTAAAAATATACTATATCAGACGTAGTAGTACATATGGTTCGACCTCAGGACCCAGCCAGTCGGTCGAAAACACCCCACTAGCCACATAGCTTCTGTTGGGGAACGTAGTAATTTCAAAAAAATTCCTACGCACACGCAAGATCATGGTGATGCATAGCAACGAGAGGGGAGAGTGTTGTCTACGTACCCTCGTAGACCGAAGCGGAAGCGTTGACGCAACATAGAGGAAGTAGTCGTACGTCATCCCGGTCCAACCGATCCAAGCACCGTTACTCCGGCACCTCCGAGTTCTTGGCACACGTTCAGCTCGATGACGCTCCCCGGGCTCCGATCCAGCAAAGCTTCGGGGAGGAGTTCCGTCAGCACGACGGCGTGGTGACGATCTTGATGTTCAACCGTCGTAGGGCTTCGCCTAAGCACCGCTACAATATGACCGAGGTGGAATATGGTGGAGGGGGGCGCCGCACACGGCTAAGGAATGATCACGAAGATCAACTTGTGTGTTCTAGGGTGCCCCCTTGCCCCCGTATATAAAGGAGCCAAGGGGAGGGGGCGACCGGCCAAGGAGGGCGCGCCAAGGGGGAGTCCTACTCCCACCGGGAGTAGGACTCCCTTCTTTCCTAGTTGGAGAAGGAGAAGTGGGAAAGAGGAGGAAGAGGGAAAGGAAAGGGGGGGCGCCGCCCCCCTCTCCTTGTCCTATTCGGACTAGGGAGGGGAGGGGTGCGCGGCCACCTCTTTCCTCCTTTCCTCTTCTCCCTTAGGGCCCATGTAGGCCCAATAACCCCCGGGGGGTTCTGGTAACCCCCCGGTACTCCGGTAAAATCCCGATTTCACCCGGAACGATTCCGATATCCAAATATAGGCTTCCAATATATCGAGCTTTATGTCTCGACCATTTCGAGACTCCTCGTCATGTCCATGATCACATCCAGGACTCCGAACAACCTTCGGTACATCAAAATACATAAACTCATAATGAAACTGTCATCGTAACGTTAAGCGTGCGGACCCTACGGTTCGAGAACAATGTAGACATGACCGAGACACGTCTCCGGTCAATAACCAATAGCGGGACCTGGATGCCCATATTGGCTCCTACATATTCTACGAAGATCTTTATCGGTCAGACCGCAAAACAACATACGTTGTTCCCTTTGTCATCGGTATGTTACTTGCCCGAGATTCGATCGTCGGTATCCAATACCTAGTTCAATATCGTTACCGGCAAGTCTCTTTACTCGTTCCGTAATACATCATCTCACAACTAACTCATTAGTTGCAATGCTTGCAAGGCTTATGTGATGTGCATTACCGAGAGGGCCCAGAGATACCTCTCCGACAATCGGAGTGACAAATCCTAATCTCGAAATACGCCAACCCAACATGTAGCTTTGGAGACACCTGTAGAGCTCCTTTATAATCACCCAGTTATGTTGTGAAGTTTGGTAGCACCCAAAGTGTTCCTCCGGCAAACGGGAGTTGCATAATCTCATAGTCATAGGAACATGTATAAGTCATGAAGAAAGCAATAGCAACATAGTAAACGATCGGGTGCTAAGCTAATGGAATGGGTCATGTCAATCAGATCATTCAACTAAAGATGTGATCTCGTTAATCAAATAACAACTCTTTGTTCATGGTTAGGAAACATAACCATCTTTGATTAACGAGCTAGTCAAGTAGAGGCATACTAGTGACATTCTGTTTGTCTATGTATTCACACATGTATTATGTTTCTGGTTAATACAATTCTAGCATGAATAATAAACATTTATCATGATATAAGGAAATAAATAATAACTTTATTATTGCCTCTAGGGCATATTTCCTTCAGTCTCCCACTTGCACTAGAGTCAATAATCTAGTTCACATCGTCATGTGATTTAACAGCAATAGTTCACATCACCATGTGATTAGCACCCATAGTCCACATCGATATGTGACCAACACCCAAAGGGTTTACTAGAGTCAATAATCTAGTTCACATCGTTTATGTGATTAACACCCAAAGAGTACTAAGGTGTGATCATGTTTTGCTTGTGAGATAATATTAGTCAACGGGTCTGTCACATACAGATCTGTAAGTATTTTGCGAATTCTATGTCTACAATGCTCTGCATGGAGCTACTCTAGCTAATTGCTCCCACTTTCAATATGTATCTAGATTGAGACTTAGAGTCATCCAGATCTGTGTCAAAACTTGCATCAACGTAACTTTTTACGACGAACCTTTTTGTCATGTCCATAATCGAGAAACATATCCTTATTTCACTAAGGATAATTCTGACCGCTGTCCAGTGATCTACTCCTAGATCACTATCGTACTTCCTTGCTTAATCAGTGGAGGGTATACAATAGATCTGGTATACAGCATGACATACTTTATAGAACCTATGACTGAGGCATAGGGAATGACTTTCATTCTCTTTCTATCTTCTGCCGTGGTCGGGCTTTGAGTCTTACTCAACTTCACACCTTGTAATACAGGCAAGAACTCTTTCTTTGACTGCTCCATTTTGAACTATTTCAAAATCTTGTCAAGGTATGTACTCATTGAAAAAACTTATCAAGCGTCTTGATCTATCTCTATAGATCTTGAAGCTCAATATGTAAGCAGCTTCACCGAAGTCTTTCTTTGAAAAATTCCTTTCAAACACTCCTTTATGCTTTACAGAATAATTCTACATTATTTCCGATCAATAATATGTCATTCACATATACTTATCAGAAATGCTGTAGTGCTCCCACTCACTTTCTTGTAAATACAGGCTTCACCGCAAGTCTGTATAAAACTATATGCTTTGATCAACTCATCAAAGTGTATATTCCAACTCTGAGATGCTTGCACCAGTCCACAGATGGATCGCTGGAGTTTGCACATTTTGTTAGCACCTTTCAGATTGACAAAACCTTCTGGTTGCATCATATACAACTCTTCTTTAATAAATCCATTAAGGAATGCAGTTTTTGTTTATCCATTTGCCAGATTTCATAAAATGCGGCAATTACTAACATGATTCGGACAGACTCAAGCATAGATACGAGTGAGAAACTCTCATCGTAGTCAACACCTTGAACTTGTCGAAAAACCTTTTGCGACAATTCTAGCTTTGTAGATAGTAACACTACTATCAGCGTCCGTCTTCCTCTTGAAGATCCATTTATTTTCTATGGCTTGCCGATCATCGGGCAAATACATCAAAGTCCGTACTTTGTTCTCATACATGGATCATATCTCAGATTTCATGGCCTCAAACCATTTCGCAGAATCTGGGCTCATCATCGCTTCCTCATAGTTCGCAAGTTCGTCATGGTCTAGTAACATGACTTCCAGAACATGATTACCGTACCACTCTGGTGCGGATCTCACTCTGGTTTACCTACGAGATTCAGTAGTAACTTGATCTGAAGTTACATGATCATCATCATTAGCTTCCTCACTAATTGGTGTAGTAGTCACAAGAACAGATTTCTGTGATGAACTACTTTCCAATAAGGGAGAAGGTACAATTACCTTATCAAGTTTTCTACTTTCCTCCCACTCACTTCTTTCGAGAGAAACTCCTTTTCCAGAAAGTTTCCGAATTTAGCAACAAAAGTCTTGCCTTCGGATCTGTGATAGAAGGTGTATCCAATAGTTTCCTTTGGATATCCTATGAAGACACATTTCTCCGATTTGGGTTCGAGCTTATCAGGTTGAAGCTTTTTCACATAAGCATCGCAGCCCCAAACTTTCAGAAACGACAACTTTGGTTTCTTGCCAAACCACAGTTCACAAGGCGTCGTCTCAACGGATTTTGATGGTGCCCTTTTAACGTGAATGCAACTGTCTTTAATGCATAACCCCAAAACGATAGTGGTAGATCGGTAAGAAACATCATAGATCGCACCATATCTAATAAAGTATGGTTATGACGTTCGGACACACCATTACATTGTGGTGTTCCAGGTGGCATGAGTAGTGAAACTATTTCACATTGTTTTTAACTGAAGGCCAAACTCGTAACTCAAACACTCTTCTCTACGATCAGATCGTAGAAACTTTATTTTCTTGTTACGATGATTTTTCACTTCACTCTGAAATTCTTTGAACTTTTCAAATGTTTCAGACTTATGTTTCATCAAGTAGATATACTCATATCTGCTCAAATCATCTGTGAAGATCAGAAAATAATGATACCTGTCGCGAGCCTCAATATTCATCGGACCACATACATCAGTATGTATGATTTCCAACAAATCTGTTGCTTGCTCCATTGTTCCGAAGAACAGAGTCTTAGTCATCTTGCCCATGAGGCATGGTTCGCAAGCATCAACTGATTCATAATCAAGTGATTCCAAAAGCCCATCAGCATGGAGTTTCTTCATGCGCTTTACACCAATATGACCTAAACAGCAGTGCTACAAATAAGTTGCACTATCATTATTAACTTTGCATCTTTTGGTTTCAATATTATGATTATGTGTATCACTACGATCAAGATCCAATGAACTATTTTCATTGGGTGTGTAACCATATAAGGTTTTATTCATATAAACAGAACAACAATTTATTCTCTTACTTAAATGAATAACCGTATTACAATAAACATGATCAAATCATATTCATGCTCAACGCAAACACAAAATAACACTTATTTAGGTTCAACACTAATCCCGAAATTATAGGGAGTGTATGATGATGATCATATCAATCTTGGAACCACTTCCAACACACATCGTCACTTCACCCTTAACTAGTCTCTGTTTATTCTGCAACTCCCGTTTCGAGTTACTAATCTTAGCAACTGAACTAGTATCAAATACTGAGGGTTTGCTATAAACACTAGTAAAGTACACATCAATAACATGTATATCAAATATACTTATGTTCACTTTGCCATCCTTCTTATTCGCCAATCACTTGGGGTAGTTCCGCTTCCAGTGACCAGTCCCTTTGCAGTAGAAGCACTTAGTCTCAGGCTTAGGACCAGACTTGGGCTTCTTCACTTGAGCAGCAACTTGCTTGCTGTTCTTCTTGAAGTTCCCCTTCTTCCCTCTGCCCTTTTCTTGAAACTAGTGATCTTGTCAACCATCAACACTTGATGTTTTCTTGATTTCTACCTTCGTTGATTTCAGCATCACGAAGAGCTTGGGAGTTGTTTCCGTTATCCCTTGCATATTATAGTTCATCACGAAGTTCTACTAACTTGGTGATGGTGACTAGAGAATTCTGTCAATCACTATTTTATCTGGAAGATTAACTCCCACTTGATTCAAGCGATTGTAGTACCCAGACAATCTGAGCACATGCTCACTAGTTGAGCGATTCTCCTCCATCTTTTGGCTATAGAACTTGTTGGAGACTTCATATCTCTCAACTCGGGTATTTGCTTGAAATATTAACTTCAACTCCTGGAACATCTCATATGGTCCATGACGTTCAAAACGTCTTTGAAGTCCCGATTCTAAGTGTTTAAGCATGGTGCACTTAAACTATCAAGTAGTCATCATATTGAGCTAGCCAAACGTTCATAACGTCTGCATCTGCTCATGCAATAGGTCTGTCACCTAGCGGTGCATCAAGGACATAATTCTTCTGTGCAGCAATGAGGATAAACCTCAGATCACGGATCCAATCTGCATCATTGCTACTAACATCTTTCAACACAATTTTCTCTAGGAACATATCAAAATAAACATATGAAAGCAACAACGCGAGCTATTGATCTACAACATAGATATGCTAATACTACCAGGACTAAGTTCATGATAAATTAAAGTTCAATTAATCATATTATTTAAGAACTCCCACTTAGAAAGACATCCCTCTAATCTTCTAAGTGATCACGTGATCCAAATCAACTAAACCATGTCCGATCATCACGTGAGATGGAGTAGTTTTATTGGTGAACATTACTATGTTGATCATATCTACTATATGATTCACGCTCGACCTTTCGGTCTCCGTGTTCCGAGGCCATATCTGTATATGCTTGGCTCGTCAAGTATAACCTGAGTATTCCGCGTGTGCAACTGTTTTGCACCCGTTGTATTTGAACGTAGAGCCTATCACACCCGATCATCACGTGGTGTCTCAGCACGAAGAACTTTCGCAACGGTGCATACTCAGGGAGAACACTTCTTGATAATTAGTGAGAGATCATCTTATAATGCTACCGTCAATCAAAGCAAGATAAGATGCATAAAAGATAAACATCACATGCAATCAATATAAGTGATATGATATGGCCATCATCATCTTGTGCTTGTGATCTCCATCTTCGAAGCACCGTCGTGATCACCATCGTCACCGGCGTGACACCTTGATCTCCATCGTAGCATCGTTGTCGTCTCGCCAATCTTATGCTTCCACGACTATCGCTACCGCTTAGTGATAAAGTAAAGCATTACATCGTGATTGCATTGCATACAATAAAGCGACAACCATATGGCTCCTGCCAGTTGCCGATAACTCGGTTACAAAACATGATCATCTCATACAATAAAATTTAGCATCATGTCTTGACCATATCACATCACAACATGCCCTGCAAAAACAAGTTAGACGTCCTCTACTTTGTTGTTGCAAGTTTTACGTGGCTGCTACGGGCTTAAGCAAGAACCAATCTCACCTACGCATCAAAACCACAATGATAGTTTGTCAAATAGACTCCGTTTTAACCTTCGCAAGGACCGGGCGTAGTCACACTCGGTTCAACTAAAGTTGGAGAGACTGTCGCCCGCAAGCCACCTATGTGCAAAGCACGTCGGGGGAACCGGTCTCGCGTAAGCGTACGCGTAATGTTGGTCCGGGTCGTCTCGTCCAACAATGCCGCCGAACCAAAGTATGACATGCTGGTAGGCAGTATGACTTATATCGCCCACAACTCACTTGTGTTCTACTCGTGCATATAACATCAACATAAATAACCTAGGTTCGGATACCACTGTTGGGTTTCGTAGTAATTTCAAAAAAATTCCTACGCACACGCAAGATCATGTGATGCATAGCAACGAGAGGGAAGAGTATTGTCTACGTACCCACGCAGACCGACTGCGGAAGCGTTGACACAACGTAGAGGAAGTAGTCATACGTCTTCACGATCCAACCGATCAAGCACCGAAACTACGGCACCTCCGAGTTCGAGCACACGTTCAGCTCGATGACGATCCCCGGACTCCGATCCAGCAAAGTGTCGGGGAAGAGTTCCGTCAGCACGACGGCGTGGTGATGATCTTGATGTACTACAGCAGCAGGGCTTCGCCTAAACTCCGCTACAGTATTATCGAGGACTATGGTGGCTAGGGGCACCGCACACGGCTAAGGAATAGATCACGTGGATCAACTTGTGTTTCTTGATCTATCTTTGGTGCTAGCCCTGCCCCTCTATTTATATCTTGAGCCCCGGGGTCGAAACTTGGAGTTAAAGCCTTCACAAAGTCGGTTTCACCCGATAGGCAAGAGTCCTTCTCGGACTCCAGGGCCAGACGCCAGGGATCCCGGCGTCTGGACCCAAACGCCAGGGACCCTGGCGTCTGGCCCCTGGACTCCGCAAAACTTCCTTTTGCGCTTTCCAAAAACCTTGTGGGCTTTCCCCTTTGGCCCAAATAAAGTGTTCTCGTACCCAAACATTTCGGGAAACATCCGGAACCCATTCCAGTGATTTCCGAAACCCTTCCGGTGACCAAACACTATTATCATATATATCAAACTTTATCTCCGGACCATTCCGGAGTTCCTCGTCATGTCCGTGATCTCATCTCGGGACTCCGAACAACCTTCGGTATATCAAAATGCATAAACTCATAATATAACTGTCATCGTAACCTTAAGCGTGCGGACCTACGGGTTCGAGAACAATGTAGACATGACCGAGACACGTCTCCGGTCAATAACCAATAGCGGGACTTGGATGCCCATATTGGCTCCTACATATTCTATGAAGATCTTTATCGGTCAGACCGCATAACAACATACGTTGTTCCCTTTGTCATCGGTATGTTACTTGCCCGAGATTCGATCGTCGGTATCCAATACCTAGTTCAATCTCGTTACCGGCAAGTCTCTTTACTCATTCCGTAATACATCATCTCGCAACTAACATATTAGTTACAATGCTTACAAGGCTTATGTGATGTGCATTACCGAGAGGGCCCAGAGATACCTCTCCGACAATCGGAGTGACAAATCCTAATCTCGAAATACGCCAACCCAACATCTACCTTTGGAGACACCTGTAATGCTCCTTTATGATCACCCAGTTACGTTGTGACGTTTGGTAGCACCCAAAGTGTTCCTCCGGCAAACGGGAGTTGCATAATCTCATAGTCATAGGAACATGTATAAGTCATGAAGAAAGCAATAGCAACATACTAAACGATTGGGTGCTAAGCTAATGGAATGGGTCATGTCAATCAGATCATTCAACTAATGATGTGATCTCGTTAATCAAATAACAACTCTTTGTTCATGGTTAGGAAACATAACCATCTTTGATTAACGAGCTAGTCAAGTAGAGCCATACTAGTGACACTCTGTTTGTCTATGTATTCACACATGTATTATGTTTCCGGTTAATACAATTCTAGCATGAATAATAAACATTTATCATGATATAAGGAAATAAATAATAACTTTATTATTGCCTCTAGGGCATATTTCCTTCAAACACAAGTGTAGGTGGTTCTCTCTCAGAAAATGTATGATGGAAGTGTAGGCATGTTCTGATGGCTCTCTCCATAAATGAAGAGTGGGTAGAGGGGTATATATAGCCTCCACACAAAATCTAGCCATTACACACAATTGACCAAACTCGGTGGGACCGAATCAGAAAACTCGGTCATACCGATTTAGTTCAAAATGTGAACGTTAGGATTTTCGATGGGACCGACACGTCAACTCGGTGGGACTGATTTCATTAGGGTTAGGGCATAACGTAATCTCAGTGAGACCGATTACACAAACTCGATGGGACCGATTTTGGTAATAAGCGAACAGAGAGTTGGTCAGGCAAACTCGGTGGGACCGATTCGCTCATTTCGGTTGGACCAAAATGTTACGAAGGGGAAACAGAGAGTTTGCATTGCGAACTCGGTGGGACTGATCGCTCATCTCAGTTAGACCGAAACGTTACGAAGGGAAACATAGAGTTTACAATCCCATCTCAGTGAGAGTGAGATCCCAATCGGTGAGACCGAAGTGACTAGGGTTTGTGGCAATGGCTATGTCAACAAAACTCAGTGGCGCTGGATAGAAAGTTTCGGTAGGGCCGAATTTGACTTTTGGTTTGGGACACATGTGGATATGAGAAAGTGGTTGAGCATTTTGGAGCATATCACTAAGCATTTTGAGCAAGAACCTCATTAAACAACACCTCATCCCCTTTTAATAGTATTGGCCTTTCCTATGGACTCAATGTGATCTTGGATCACTAAAAGGTAAAAGGTAGAGTCTTGAACTGTAGAGCTTGAGCCAATATTTTGTTCTTAGCATTTTGAGGGGTCCACATTTCTAATCAATGCCATGCCAATCATTGAGCTTTCCTGAAATATTTATCTTGAAATAGTATTAGCTCAATGAGCTATATGTTGTTAGGAATTACCAGAACCACCCAGAGATAGTTGCACTTTCAATCTCCCCCTTTTTGGTAATTGATGACAACATATAGATCAAAGCTTCAACAAATGATTATAAGATTGAAATACATCGTCGCTTTGAGAAGTATGTGATAAGCAAGAGCTCCCCCTAAATTTGTGCATTATTTAAAATTTGCTTTTGAATGCAAATGCACAATCGATTAGGATCATGGGTCACTCTTCCATGTCACATACATCTTGGTGGAACGCTCAAAATGATAAACATTAAAAAATGCACTCATCACCAGATAAAGTAAATGATCATATAAGAATATAACAGATAGTATCATCCAAGCAAGCATTAAAGTAGCATATGATCACACAAGTATCTCACACAAGGACATAAAGTATCTCACACAGGCACACAATAAAAAGTTCAACCAAAAGGCAAAGAAGCAAAACACTCTCTTGAAGCCTATGATCTATACATATTTCTCCCCCTTTGGCAACAAGTTACCAAAAAGTTAAAATATGCATAGTGTTATCCGTCTCTTAGGCTTGGTCTTCGGGAGGTGGTGTAGAGATAACTCCAAGGACGAAGGCATCCGTTGATGTAGTTGGAGCTGGTGGAGTGGCTGCTCGAGATGGTACTGAGGCTGTAGCTGCTGGTGCTGATATTGTGGCTCTTGTATCAGCTACATGCACTACAGAAGACCTCTGTCCTCTAGGCACTCGCTGAAATGCATCAGTAGTTGCCTTCCCTCTCTTCTCTTCTGCTTCCTCCTGAAGCTGCTCAACTACTGTTTGAATCTCAGTTACCTTCAGATCAAGATCATAAAATTTGGTTTCTACGATCCTCTCCAGGCTCTCCTGGTTTTGAGTAAGGTTGGCCAAGCCCTTCTCAATCCTTAGTGTAGACTGGATCAGATATGCAAGTTGATCTTTCTTGCTCTTTTAGGAAAACTTGAGATGCCTCTTCAACACTTGGCATCTTGGCAGCTTTCTCAGCCTTTGCTTTGGCTCTCTTCTCCTGTGCTTGAGCTGATGATGGTTCCTCCTCATTCATCACTACAACGTTGTCTTCAAAATCAGGATATAAGGGTAGACGCTCCTTATCCAATGCATATCTTGGAGTTGATGAGCTCATGAATGTGTGGAGCATACCCACAGCTTCTCTTTTGGTCAGCAGCAGTCCTCTTGATTATCTCTACAATCAGACTCATGACCTTGAACTTCTGACGGACATCAAAAAGCTATAGCAGGTTGATAGAATGCCCTCTGGTCATCTTGTGATCTCCTAACTTGGGTAGCAATGTGTGCCTTAGGATCCAGTTCATGGTAGGCAGACTAGACAACACATAATGTACTGATCCAAGCTCGCGAGTCTCCAAAACTTTATCTGGGATCTCCTTGTACATGTTTGCCATAGTGTTGTGGCCTTTCTTCTTCTTCTTGGCACACACATCCAAGTCATCCTCATGTTCCTCTGGGGCATTTATCAGCTTGGCCCATTCTTCAATAGTGGACTGATACCTAGTACCTTCAGACATCCATATGATCTTCCTATCTGGGTAAAAGTGAGCAGTGGAGTAAAACTGCATGATCAGCTCATCATTCCATTTTGTGAGCTTTTTTCCAACAAAGTCATCGACTCCACATGCTTTGAAGCTATCATATACTTCTAGGAAGTGATCCTCATTCTCCTTGATGAATTTCCAATCAACCCATCTCATGTCACAAACAATGGGCTTCTTGTCAAGCAAAATTGTCTCATAGAAATCTTGTTGTTCTTTTGTGTGGAACCTGTAGTCAACTGCAGTCCTTCTCCTCACAGCATAGGGATTAGACTGTCCCCACAATCTCAGTCCAGCATATTTTCTGATGTGCATGTCTTCAGCCACTGGATGAGTATCATTGTGGTCTGGGATTTTGGGTTTCAACTTTCTCAACACATGGGATTCGTCATCCTCTTCTTCAGCTTCAAGCACTGGGGCCTTGTTCTTCTCTTCAGCAGGAATACTTCTGGTGTTCCTCTTGGGCTTAGTGGGCTTCTTAGCTTGAGCTTTGGGAGCTGCTTTGGGCTTTGATGTTGCAGCCCCTGACTTAATTACATCTCCCATAAGCTTCTGAGCTTTGGGTGCTGGAGCATCCTCTTCCTCTCCCTCTTCTTCTGCGGGATCCTTGAACATGGATGATGTCCCTAGAACTCCGGCAGTGGTCTTCTTGACCCTCTCCTTTCCCTTCTTGCCTTCTCCAGCCTCTTTGGGTTCAAGAATGAACTCCATTGTCTCTTGAGTAGAGGCTCTGGCCTTTGACATAGGAATCCTTCTTGCTGGAGCCTTCTTATTCATCCCTGGTTTAACTCTAGCAGTTGTGCCATACTCCTTTTTCAACACCTTCTTCTTGGATCTTACTTCCTCCTCAGTAGCCACATAGTCCTCATCCTCTGAATACAAGGTTCTCTTCTTCCTTGTTCTGGTGGCTGCCTTTGGCAAGTTACTTGGAGTACTCCTAATGCTATCATCATAAGTGCTTGAGGGATCTGAACCCTCACTCAGCTGCACATGTTCCTCAGACCTGTTCTGACTGTCACTCTGATCAGACATCTTTGCAAACTTACTGACAGTAGACCCTGTGAATAGATGTAGATGAGGTAGAGTGGATGAGCATCACAAAGTGCAGAGATTTTGCAAAATAGATGACTTAAAAACTTAGTTTTAGTTCTCCACAGAAAGTATTTCGGAGCTACCAATTTGTAAACTCGGTGATATCGAAGTAGCTTTTGGAACCTAAACTAGTGAACTCGGTCAGACCGACTCACAGTTCGGTGGCACCGAGACTGCTAGAGTTCCACAGAGAATCAAACTCGGTCACACCTATTTGCAATTTTCGGTCAGACTGAAAATGCATGTGCTATGACCTAAGCCAAATCGGTGAGACCGATTTCTACAATTCGGTCGGTCCGAGATGAGTCCGGCGGAGACCTAACCCTAAATTTTCAAATCAATTCTAATCTAAGGATGTTTTCTTCTGGACAGATTGTTTGCATACGTGGTAAGGATCATGGAAAAGTAATGTGCTACAAATCAGAGGTAAAAGAATATCACAAAAGGTCGAACCCATACCCTAGCTCGGCGGGAGTTCGCTACGACGACAACGGTGGAGCAAATTTCCGTTGACGGCGATGGAAACCAGCGGCGGGAGGTCGCTGGCGGCGAGGAGACGATCCGGAGACCCGAGGAGGCAGAGCAGGACACACGCGGGGTGAAGGGTTTTGGAGAAATTTCCAAAATTCAACCCGTGAGTATATATATATATATCTCAACCATGTCGGTGTGACCGAGTGGAACAACTCGGTGGCACCGAGATGCAGAATCGCGAGCAGTTACTGCAGCTCGGTGTGACCGAAAAGTTCAAATCGGTTGCACCGAGATTGAAAACCTAGATCAACTTAGTGAACTCGGTGTGACCGAAGTGGGTGACTCAGTCATACCAAAATGCACAAAGAGGTTTTGGAAGTTTAAGTCTATGACGAATCGGGGACTCTGAGTGCTCCTCACACAGAGTGGTTCGAATCCGACTTGATCAAACTTTGTGATATAGCATGAATAGAGTTTGAGACGAGAAAAGCATAGATAGCTAGAGGGAGTTCTGAGGCATTCTTGTCCATCCACTTGGCAAAAGAGAAAAACGCCAAACAATCAAAACAACAAGTGGATGCCCTCAAATGAGTAAAATATGCAACCAACATGCTCACACAATAAAATGGCAAATGAAATATGTGGCAGAGCATGCACAAACACTCTAGCATCTATCAAGCAATTGGCGATGACTAGGTCATCTATATATGAGTATATTGACTAAGGAGTCAAATGAGAACATTTGATCGTAGGTCATACTCATCGTTTAAGCACAAGTGGGGTTACCACTTTTACATAAAGCATCATTGTGTTCACATCGTTAGAGTTGCTTTAGCTCAATTGATTAGAGTAAAGCTCCCCCTAGATGTGATATCCCACCTAAGAGGGATGAACTAACCTTGGGTTTTATCGATGATGACTTCATGTAGGTGTTGAGGATGTAGATGCACAATGTTGATGTAGATCATTTCGAGCAATCCATTGTAGTGAGTTGCACTTTCAATACCTACATGGGTTAGTCCCACAAGGAATAAAGAAGGATATCCATAGACATAGAGTGATGTTCACATAGGATGATGTCCATGAAAGCATTAGGTTACCTTGTCCCTTGTCTTACCAACAAGAGGGTTTGTGACTCCTTGAACTAGTGCAAGATATGAAAGTTGTTTGCACTTGTCCTTGCAAAAATGATATGAGTGAAGTATGCTGGCGGAGTCACCCTCAAGAACTCTCTAGTTCTTTTTCTTCGGGATCCACACCATATTGATGGGAATCCTTGGAGTTGTAGTCATACTTGATGAAGTAGAACTTGATGTAGTCTTGGGAACCCACTTGACCAAGGCTTTGGGAGCTTCCTCAAATGCATCAATCTCCTCTTGAAGCTTGTCCTTGCCTTTTTTGCTTGTGGTCTTGTGGTGGAAGATCATCTTGAGCTCGTGTTCCTTGTAAAGAAGCATGATCATACTTCTCTTGTTGAGGAACAAACTTTGTCTTGGGTTATTGATCTTCTTCCCACTCAACTCAATTGGCATTGAACCTTCGTTCAAAACCAATTCCTTGATTCTTCCGGTGTCTTCCTTGCTTGCATATAATTTCCTCAAATTGCTTACTTCCGGCAAGGCTCTTGTAAACACCTTTCTCTATAATTCCCTTCAATAAGATATTTTCTTGCTCAAGTGTAACTTGGCTAAGAGAATCATTAGTGGAATCAAGAGAACTACTAGAAGCAACATCATTGGTTTTGGCATGATTATTGTTACTACTAGAAGAAGAATCTTTCTTACTCTTGTTGCTAGATTTAACTTGTGGCATGTACGTAGACAAGAGTAAATGCTTGGAAATGTAAGAAGAACTTTTCTTGCGAAGATCATCATTGATCGCTTTTAAGAACCCATGCTCTTGCTCAAGGTTGAGCTTTTCGAAGCATAATTTCTCACGAGTCTTTAAAAGCTCTCGATGATTTTCCAAGGTAGTTTCATGAGCTAACTTAAGAGTTTAGTTCTTTAGTTAGATGCTCAATCTCCTTCTTATCATCGTCATTCGTTTTATCTTGATTAGCATGATTAATAGAAAGTTCATCATAGTTTTCATCACTAGAATTGTCAACAAGTAAATCATCGTCACCTAGCAAGTCATCTTCATCACTATTGAAAATGAACATACTAGGGGTGTGATACCTTTGGGCCTTTAGCCATGAAGCATCTTCCAATTCCTTCATTTGGTGACTCAAATATGTCGTAGGAGTTGGTTGACACAAGTGCTAGACCGACAACACCTTCATCTTGAGTATATTCGGAGTCGGAGTGATAACTTCTCTCGGAGTGATTGTTAGAGTCGGAGCCAGATACCCATTCACCAACGTGAGCTTGATGTCTTCACTTTGTGTAGCTCCTTGATGATTTGTCCTTCCTTTCCGAATCCTTGCTTCTCCGTGATGTTCTTCGTTCATAATGGTCATCTCTACTCCTTCTCTCTCTTGGTGGTGATTCTTCTCTTCTATTTCTTCTTTTGGGAGAATCTTCTCTTCTTTGTAGGGAGCCGTACACTCAATGGAGTAGTGTCCGGGTCTTCCACAATTGTAGCAATTACGTTCATGACTTGAAGATCTTTTGTCATTGTAGGACCTTGACTTGGAACTTCTTTCCTTGCTTCTACTTTTGTAGAACTTGTTGAAATTCTTCACCATTAGGCTCAATTCTTAATTGAAGGCTTGTTTCTCACCTGATGATGTGGGAGCATCACATGAGGCTTTTTAAGCACCACTTGACTTGTTGTGAAGCTCTTCCATATCCTTGAGTGACATCTCATGAGCAACAATTCTTCCAATGACTTCCATTGGCTTGAGATCTTTGTAATTGGACATCATTTGGATCAATGTGCACATGGTATCATATTTTCCATCCAAGGCTCTTAGGATCTTCTTAATGATGAATCTATCAGTAACCTCTTCACTTCCTAAGCCGGCAATCTCATTTGTGATGAGAGCAAGCCTAGAGTACATTTCAGCGACACCTTCACTATCCTTCATTTTGAACTTGTCAAGTTGACTTTGAAGCACATCCAATTTGGATTCCTTGACGGAGTCGGTACCTTCGTGCATATCAACCAAAGTATCCCAAATTTCCTTTGCGTTCTCAAGACGGCTGATTTTGTTGAATTCTTCGGGGCACAATCCGTTGAAGAGAATATGACAAGCTTGAGCATTGTATTGCAACATCTTCAACTCTTCTGCGCTAGCTTCACGGTTTGGTTCTCTCCCATCAAAGAATTCACCTTGCAAGCCAATACACACAATAGCCCAAACGGCGGGGTTATGTCCAAGAATATGCATTTTCATCTTATGCTTCCAACTAGCAAAATTTGTGCCATCAATGTAAGGACCTCTACGGTGGTAATTTCCCTCGCTAGACGCCATACTCTCCTAGGTTGTGAAACCAAGACTATGATCACCAAAAGCTATGGAAATCAAGGCAAATGGAGACCAAAGCTCGGATACCACTTGTAGGATCGAAAGTATGTCTAGGGGGGTGATTAGACTAATTGACAAAATAAAAATCTAGCCTTTTCCCAATTTTAAGTCTTGGCAGATTTTAGCAACTTAGCACTAGTCAAGTAAACAACCTACACATGCAAGCCTAAGAGTATAGTAGCGGAATGTAAACATTGCACATGAAGGTAAAGGGAGGAGTTTGGAGGGAGCAAACGCAATGTAGACACGGAGATTTTTGGCGTGGTTCCGACAGGTGGTGCTATCGTACATCCACGTTGATGGAGACTTCAACCCACGAAGGGTAACTGTTGCGCGAGTCCACGGAGGGCTCCACCCACGAAGGGTCCACGAAGAAGCAACCTTGTCTATCCCACCATGGCCATCGCCCATGAAGGACTTGCCTCACTAGGGTAGATCTTCACTAAGTAGGCGATCTCCTTGCCCGTACAAACTCCTTGGTTCAACTCCACAATCTTGACGGAGGCTCCCAAGTGACACCTAACCAATCTAGGAGACACCACTCTCCAAAAGGTAATAGATGGTGTGTTGATGATGAACTCCTTGCTCTTGTGCTTCAAATGATAGTCTCCCCAACACTCAACTCTATCTCACTGATTTGGATTTGGTGGAAAGATGATTTGAGTGGAAAGCAACTTGGGGAAGGCTAGAGATCAAGATTTATGTGGTTGGAATGGAATATCTTGACCTCAACACAAGTGTAGGTGGTTCTCTCTCAGAAAATACATGATGGAAGTGTAGGCATGTTCTGATGGCTCTCTCCATAAATGAAGAGTGGGCGGAGGGGTATATATAGCCTCCACACAAAATCTAACCGTTACACACAATTGACCAAACTCGGTGGGACCGAATCAGAAAACTCGGTCATATCGATTCAGTTCAAAATGTGAATGTTAGGATTTTCAACTCGGTGGGACCGATTTCATTAGGGTTAGGGCATAACATAATCTTGGTGAGACCGATTACACAAACTCGGTGGGACCGATTTTGGTAATAAGAAAACAGAGATTTGGCCAAGCAAACTTGGTGGGACCGATTCACTCATTTCTGTTGGACCAAAACGCTACGAAGGGGAAACAGAGAGTTTGCATTGCGAACTCGGTGGGACCAATCGCTCATCTCGGTTAGACCGAAACGTTATGAAGGGAAACAGAGAGTTTGCAATCCCATCTCGGTGACACCGGGATCCCAATCGGTGAGATCGAAGTGACTAGGGTTTGTGGCAATGGCTATGTCAACAGAACTCGGTGGCGCCGGATAGAAACTTTCGGTAGGGCCGAGTTTGACTTTTGGTTTGGGACAAATGTGGATATGATAAATTGGTTGAGGATTTTGGAGCATGTCACTAAGCATTTTGAGCAAGAACCTCATTAAGCAACACCTCATCCCCTTTTAATAGTATTGGCTTTTCCTATGGACTCAATGTGATCTTGGATCACTAAAAGGTAAAAGGTAGAGTCTTGAGCTTTAGAGCTTGAGCCAATTTTTTGTCCTTAGCATTTTGAGGGGTCCACATTTCTAATCCATGCCATGCCAATCATTGAGCTTTCCTGAAATATTTATCTTGAAATAGTATTAGCTCAATGAGCTATATGTTGTTAGGAATTACCAAAACCACCCAGGGATAGTTGCACTTTCACTAGGTGTAGTTCGGATGGTCCTGAAGCAATTGGCAAGGAGCTTGCACTTTTTGTGAGGAAATTTGAAGTCCCTTTATTGATCCAGTAAAGGAGCAGAAAGGATTCTCGCCTTTCCCCCAAAGGTGACTCTTAGTTATTGAACCCACGAGTACCGTTAAGACAAGGGTTTCTAACAAGCTTTGCTAGAGAATTAAATTCTAGTTTTTGGACCAGATCAAATTAAGTTGCAAAACTGAACTCTTATAAATGATTATAGGCATGCGTATGAGGTATTATTCTTACAACTGTATACTTGCGAATGGGTTCATCATGATAATTGTTGGTGCTTTGGAAGTCAGCATCAGGATGTGCTTGCAACATCTTGAAGTGGGTGATGTGTCCAAATTACATCTTGTTCGGTGCACGTCCTACATCAAGAGTCAGTTGTCCAACCAAAGGCCCAATCAATCACGCGGAGTTGCCTTAGTAATTAAGAGAAATCAGACAAAAGCATTGGGTGTTTAATGACTGCACCTCTTATATCCTCAGATATAGGATTCATGCCACTGTACTAAACTTTTCGGTCACTGGCGTTCAGAATGGCGCTTCATGGTCTCCCTACCCTTAGCCTCTCCGTGGCTCGATCTCCGTGATCCTTAGTACCTGCAGGGACAAAGACCGCGAAAGAGACAAGAGACATCTACGAAGCAATTTTATTTCACACATACAAGACATCAAAATACTTCCATTGAACCCTTCGTCAGATACATAGGGCTGTAGGGCTATGCCTCAACCCATGACCTTACTGAACTACTCAGGCATGGCAATTAGATCGCAAGAAGAAACCATTGAAGAACACATCATGAAGATTGATTGAGATAATGTGTCTTACAATAGTTGTCGGATGCGATACACGATTAAAAAGTATGGGTAGTTGGATGAGTGCTACGGTGATAGTGGTGTTGGTGGCTATGGAGATGGACATGGGAAATGGCAGTGGCTAGGGTTGTTGTGGATGATGAAGATGGAGGTTTCGGTGATGTTCTCTTTTTTGTTTGGCGTCAAACCCTTCATGGTATTTGTAGGGGTGGATGAGATGGAGCCGCCGACACCTCATATGAGCATGTGCGCTCGTATGACACATTGTCTTGCACTCTGGCTTAACTTCTGCGCCTCCCACTTGATCATTTTGATCTCCTCTTTAATCCTTGCCATGTATGTGCTTGATTTTGTCCATGTTTAGCCCCATTTCCCGTGGAAACAAAATAAAAGAGAGGATTGTGGAATACTTTGCATTCATTAGTCATTAGTAGTAATATCGAAGCAAATATCTTGGTTTTATGAAATAAACCAGTTTAATCTCAGGTATGATGTAGAAATAACACTCATAAAAATTTAACAAATTCACCAAGAAGAACCTGTAACATCCCAAATTTTCAATTTGGAATGTTATATATTAGATCATCATTGCATATCATATTTTATTGCATTTTGGCTTGATCCTAGAAATTCTACGCAACTCAAGGACCTACGGAGAGAGTTGGGGATTTCATTATTTTCATGTTCGAGTTTTCTCGAATTTTGAAAAGAGAATCGTTTGATTTTAATTATTTCCTTCGAATATTTCTTTTAAAAAATAAAAGAGAGAGGATAAAATGACTTCCTCAAAATAGAGAAATATCGAAGATTTAATATAAAATCAAATAAGATTTTTTATTCAGAGTTTTATCGCTATTTTATTTGAATTAGGAAAAATATGCGTTTCTTAAAATTGCATTTTAGGCCCAAATAAATGTTCACCTTGTCCGGCTTATTTTTAGAGGACGGGAAAAATTTATTTCGGGATTTTTGGAGTCCGTTTAGTATTTCTTTTCTTTCTTTTTCTGGACGTCGGTATTACTTTTAAAAAAAGTGAACCGACTCCGGGCCGTACGCGAGCGGGACTCCGCCCGAGGGGGCTTTTTAAGTCGCGCCATCGAAGCCCAACCTCTGCAGAGTGTACAAACTAATCATGGTTAGCCGTGTCCCTGGTTATGGGCATCTTGAGTATCTAATACTTGGATTATCATATGTATCTCATCACTCTAAATTAATATTGTTGGGTTGATAATTACTTTTAATTGGGATTGAGTTGGAGGAACCTTCTCAATGATGTTTCAACTACCATGATAGTTAAATAAAATCTATTCCTTTGTTGTAGGGAAAAATTGGCTTTTCGCATAACTTTAGCCGTAGAGCTTTCCACCAGCCAAATATGCATATAGTGATAGCATTATTCTGTTCTTGCTCTACCGTGTTATATCGCCAGCATATTCCATGTGCTGACCCGTTTTCGGGCTGCAACGTATTATATATGTTGCATACTTTTCAGACGAGGAGTAAGGTTTGTTTGGTCGTTGTCGTGTAGCTCAGCTATGCCGTTGGAGTTGATGGACTCACTTTATCTTCCAAGCCTTTCGTTGTTATCATATTAGATGGCTTTAAGCCATATTTATTGTAATAAGTGTGTGATTGCTACTTTGTTATAAATCCTTCGAGTACTGTGTGTGTCAGCATTACCGATCCAGGGATGACACTGAAGCACAGAGACTTGACCGTTTGAGGTCGGGTCGCTACAAGATGGTATCAGAGCACACGTTGAGTGTAGGACACGACCACTAAGCTAAAGCCCTAGATCACCACTCTCTTCTCATTTCTGACTCCTCTCCATTTTCTACTCTTTAGGATGGCGGACGTAAGGAACAAGTTTGCGCAACCAGATGAAGAAGCACCTTTTGGACGACACTTGAAGGAAGTCACTAAGTACCTGAACATTGGAATACCAAGCTTCACCGGGACTTACAACGCCACTTTACCAGAAGAGGGGCGATGGATGATTCAAGTTCAAGTTCCAAGAAGGACATTCGCGCCAGTCACCAAACCCATAGAGTTTTCCTTTGATGCACCAACCTGGAGTCTAGGAAAGAGTATGGCAGCTCACATCACCATGGGCCGCATTGGAGAAGTTTACCATAAGGAGCTTAAGGATACTATCTATCAGATTTGTGGGCGCCGAGATGAGCAATGGGAGATGATTAGCACCAGGAAGGATAGATCAATCGCTGCTTTCATCCAGGAGTTAAACCAGCACATTCGTCGCCAGGAGAACCAGATGTGCGCAGGCATGGTAGATCTGAAGAAGGCAATGACAAGGATCACGAAACTAGAGGAAGAACTCAAGGCTACTCGTACTAGTGGAGAAGAATGATGATCTGGAAAGGAAGCTGGGAGTATTCATGGGAGACCCCGCGCCAGGAGGAGAAGATGATGAACCCAAGGAGATTCGTTCTGGGGACTACATCATCATCGACGACACCGACTCAGACCCCGACGATAGCGATGATGACTATGAAGACAAAGCTGGAGCAGACATCATGGAGTCTTCGACCGATCAGTATTTCTAGTAGACCAGCACATCAGTAGTAGTATTCCACCATGTATATAGTATAGTCCGAGCACTTTTTGTAACGATAGTTAGATCGATTGTATGCCTTGCTTGATGGATTGAGTGATATGATTGTGTTTGTCTCATGTGCATATGGGTAGTGTTTTTCTCACTAGACCTCATTCTATTTTATTCTCTTCCCTCTAAACCCTCAGATGCCTCCGAGACGTGACCCGGATTTACTTTCCCACCAGAGCTCACTCAGTTGATCCAACAGCAGAATCCACTGATGCAGTTGTTAGTTTAGAATCAAGGCAACAACAACAACAACCCACCACCACCACCAGTTGACAACTTAGCCCTCTTTCCGAGGTTGCAGCCGTCGGTGTTTTCCAGAAGCACCGAGCCGATAGTGGCAGATGATTGGCTCCACAGGATTGGAAGGGAGTTAGCTACTGCAGGTTGTACAGATGCTGAGAAGGTGCATTTTGCCGCACATCAGTTGGATGAACCAGCAGCCTCATGGTGGGAGAATTACACAGTCACCTATCCTATAGCCACTTTTACATGTGATCAGTTCCAGCAAGCATTCCGCACCACCCATGTCTCAACGGGATCTATGAGCATGAAGAATCATGAGTTTCACAACTTGCGCCAAGGGAACCGTACTGTGGGGCAGTACGTGGATGAATTTAGTAAGTTGTCTCGTTATGCCCCTGCGATGTGGCCACAGATGCCACGAAGCAGGAGAAGTTTATGGAAGGGTTGAATGATGAGATGAGCATGCAGTTGATGGTGTCAACATTTAACAACTACCAGGAGTTGGTAGACAAGGCTCTTATGATTGAAGGGAAGCAGCAGCAAATTGAAAGCCGCAAAAGGAAGTATGGACAAGGAAGGTACAACTCAGGAGCTCAGCAGAAGCCTCGTCTAACCCCGAATTCAGGAGGACTTGTTCATAACCATGGAGGTCATAACCATAACGGAGGAAGTTCGCATAACCACAATGGTTCCAAGAATGGGACTAGGAACGGAACAAGCAACAATCAGACCCGCTCCACTCCAGCCACACCCGCCAAGAGAGACCTAAGTCACATTACTTGCTTCAAGTGCGGGAAGACTGGACACTATGCCACGGAGTGCCCTGAAGCGAAGAATGGAAACGGTAATGGGAGCGCTGGGAAGAAGCCTAATCCATTCAACAAAGGACAAGTGAACCACATTAATGTGGAGGAGGTTGAAGGGCAGCCATACGCAGTTATCGGTAAGTTTTTGGTTAAGTCTTTTACCGTCCTTGTTCTTTTTGATACTGGTGCATCACATTCATACATATCAAGGGGATTCATGGATAAGTTTAAACTACCAACCCAAACCCTTAGGACCCCTCTGTTAGTAAGTTCACCTGGAGCGGAGTATATGGCCAGCCGATGGTGCGACCAGATACCCCTGACCATTGGTAGCCATGTTTTTCCGTCAGACCTAATAATTTTGGAGTCACAAGGATTGGATGGTGATATTAGGCATGGACTGGATGTCAAAGTATGGAGGAAGCATTGACTGTGCTAGTAAATCAATTTGTCTCACAACCCCGGAGGGAAAAAGGATCAAGTATGTATCTAGACATGCGCCTAGGAGGAGCCAAGTAAATACCCTCACGGGAGTTATTCAGGAGGAAGTGGCTGTAGTGAAAGATTACCCAGGTGTTTTTCCAGAGGAGTTACCAGGCATGCCACCGGATCGAGACATCGAGTTTTTGATAGAGCTATTGCCAGGTACAGGGCCAATATCAAAGAGACCCTACCGGATGCTCGCAAATGATCTGGAGGAGATTAAGAAGTAGATCAAGGAGTTATTGGAGAAAGGTTACATCCGGCGGATTTCATCACCATGGGGAGCCCCAGTGCTTTTGGTTGAGAAGAAGGATAAGTCTCTAAGGATGGTTGTTGATTATCGTGCATTGAATGAGGTGACGATCAAGAACAAATACCAAATACCAGCTGCCAATGATCAATGATTTGTTTGACCAGTTGCAATGAGCTAAGGTGTTTTCGAAGATCGATCTGGGATCAGGATATCACCAGCTGAAGATCCGGGAAAAGGATATATCTAAAACCGCATTTACCACAAGGTACGGGTTATATGAGTATACGGTCATGTCATTTGGACTGACTAACGCTCCGGCCTATTTCATGAGCATGATGAACAAGGTGTTCATGGAATATTTGGATAAGTTTTTTGTGGTGTTCATTGATGATATAATGGTATACTCGAAGAATGAAGAGGAGCCAAAGAGCATTTGTGTTTAGTTCTCGAGAAACTCAGGGAACATCAGTTGTATGCCAAGTTCAGCAAATGTGAGTTTTGGTTGAAAGAAGTTGGATTCCTTGGACATGTTATAACAGGAGAAGGTATAGCAGTAGACCCCACCAAGGTTCAGTCAGCCACTGAATGGCTGGCACCCACTTCAGTTAGCGAGATCCGCAGTTTTCTTAGGCTCGCAGGATACTACCGGAGATTCATTAAGAATTTTTCCAAGATTGTGAATCCAATGACAGAGCTATTGAAGAAGGATACCAAATTTAAATGGACGGAAGAATGTGAAGCGAGTTTTTAGGAGTTAAAGAAACGTCTGACCACAGCCCCAGTACTGATTCTGCCGGATATACGCAAGGATTTCCAAGTGTATTGCGACGCCTCTCGCTTAGAACTTGGAGGAGTACTGATGCAGGATGGAAGAGTTGTTTCGTATGCCTCGCGACAACTGAAACTGCATGAGTTAAATTATGCCATGCATGACTTGGAGTTGGCTGCCGTAGTGCATGTGTTGAATACTTGGAGACATTATCTTATTGGAAACCATTGCGATGTATACACTGGCCATAAGAGTTTGAAGTACATTTTCACACAGAAGGAGCTGAACCTTAGGCAGAGGAGATGGTTGGAGCTTATAAAGGATTATGGCATGAAGCTTCACTATCATCCAGGCAAGGCCAACGTCGTAGGAGACGCTTTGAGCCGGAAGAGTTATTCCAACACACTCATAAGCGCAGGGTTGCCAAAGGAGTTGGCAGAGGATCTCAGGGAGCTTCGATTGGAGATTGTCCCTAGAGGTTTTGTTACAACAATGGAAGTTCAGTCTACATTGTAAGGAAAGATTCGAGAAGCTCGGAAGGATGACAAAGAGATCGCCGAGATGAAAGAGAGAATGAGCAAAGGAAAGGCCAAAGGTTTTCATGACGATGAACATGACACCTTGTGGTTTGAGGACCGTGTTTATGTGCCCAATAACACAGAGATCAGGAAGTTAATACTTTAGGAGGCTCATGACTCACCATACTCGATTCACCCCGGAAACACCAAGATGTATGTGGATTTAAAGGAGCGTTTCTGGTGGACTGGTATGAAGAAGGATATTGCCGAGTATGTAGTCGTATGTGATGTATGTCAGAGAGTGAAGGCAGAACATCAAAAGCCAGCCGGATTGTTACAACCTATGCCGATACCCGAATGGAAGTGGGATAAGCTTGGCATGGATTTCATCACCGGATTGCCTAGGACCAAATCAGGATATGATTCTATATGGGTAGTAGTTGATCGCTTGACCAAAGTAGCTCACTTTATCCCAGTGAAAACCACCTATACAAGTGCCAAGTTGGCAAAGGATATGCTGAGAGCTTGTGCACTAGATTATGGATCTAGTTGGGATGACAACTTGCCCTACGCAGAGTTCTCATACAACAATAGTTACTAGGCCAGTTTGAAGATGGCACCTTTCGAAGCCTTGTACGGAAGGAGATGCAGGACACCATTGTTGTGGGATGAAGTTGGAGACCGTCAGTTGTTTGGACCAGATTTGATTAAGGAATCAGAAGAGAAGGTTAAATTGATTAGGGATAGACTGAAGGTAGCTCAATCCCGGCAGAAGAGTTATGCAGATTCAAAACGCAAGGAGGTAGTGTATGAAATCGGAGACAGAGTGTATCTTCGAGTATCACCACTCCGAGGAGTTAAGCGCTTTGGAGTTAAAGGAAAGTTAATGCCACGCTTTATGGGACCATACAGAGTTTTGGAACGTATGGGAGAAGTTGCTTATAAGTTGGAATTACCCCAAGGATTGTCAGGAGTTCACGATGTGCTCCACGTTTCTCAGTTGAAGAAGTGCCACGCAGAGATGGCCGACATTCCTCTCAGAGATACAATACCGCTGGAAGCGATTCAGTTGGACAATAATTTGACCTATGAGGAGAAGCCAGTCAGGATTCTCGAGTTTGCCAGTCGGGTTACCCGCAACAAGGTTATTAAGTTTTGCAAAGTTTAGTGGAGCCACCATACCGAGGACGAAGCCACCTGGGAACGAGAGGAAGACCTACGCAAGGACCATCCACACCTATTTTCTAGCCAACCCGAATCTCGAGGGCGAGATTCATCTTAAGGGGGATAGGTTTGTAACATCCAAATTTTCAATTTGGAATGTTATACATTAGATCATCATTGCATATCATATTTTATTGCATTTTGGCTTGATCCTAGAAATTCTACGCAACTCAAGGACCTACGGAGAGAGTTGGGGATTTCATTATTTTCATATTCGAGTTTTCTCAAATTTTGAAAAGAGGGTCGTTTGATTTTTAATTATTTTCTCTTCGAATATTTCTTTTATAAAAATAAAAGAGAGAGGATAAAATGACTTCCTCAAAATAAAGAAATATGGAAGATTTAATATTAAAATCAAATAAGATTTTTTATTCGGAGTTTTGTCGCTATTTTATTTGAATTAGGAAAAATATGCGTTTTTCCAAATTGTAGTTTAGCCCAAATAAATGTTCACCTTGTCCGGCTTATTTTTAGAGGACGGGGAAAATTTATTTCGGGATTTTTGGAGTCCGTTTAGTATTTCTTTTCTTTCTTTCTCTGCACATTAGAATTATTTAGAAAAAAGTGAACCAACTCCGGGCCGTACCCGAGCGGGACTCCGCCCGAGGGGCCTTTTTAAGCCGCGCCGCCGAAGCCCACCGCAGCCCGTCCGCGTCGCCGCCCCAAACCCTAACCCTAGCCCGCCGATCCGCGCCGCCGCCCACCGCACTGGAGCCGCCCCGCCGTCGCCGGACCTCGCTGGACCCCGCCGGACCCGAGGTAGCCACCTCGGTTTTCATGAGGAAACCGTTTGTTTTTTTCGAAACCCTAGATCCAGTTTTTTTTAAGATCCGCTTCGGTTTTTTTTAGTTTATTTATTTAGCGAACACCCGTTTTTACGTTCGTTTTAACGAACGGTTTTCACCGTTTAGCCGCAGACAGCGAACGTTCGTTCGTTAGCCTGTTCGTCAGTTTTTCTTTTTCTCGGATTTTCCGTGATTATTTTCGATCGCGATTTCTGATCCGATTTTTGTTTTAGTACAACTTTTCGCTCGTTTATCGGAATCAGGCGATTCAAGCGCCTAGAGTTTCATCTCTAAACCCTCTTTATGTTCAACCAACTTGAACAAGATTTTGATACAGTAAAATTTGACTTTAGTCCAGATTAGTAATCGGATCTTGTTTCTTTCGCAGTTTGAGTTTCGTTGCTTCGTTTGATTTGATTCTTTTTGCAAACCGGAGTTCTTATGTTGAACTTTCTGGTTAGATCTCTTATTTGAGTTTTACACGTGTGTATTGTTTGATTGCTTATTGTATGCTTGTTTGTTTGCGATAGAACACCCGGAGTGCGAAGCGTGCTACTACGAGTCTCTAGGTTTTGCGGATCACCAGCAAGGCAAGTAACACTTTGATCATATCCCTTTATCACCCAGTTTTTATGCATTAGTTTCAACCCTCAAACATTGCATGGTTAGGAATTGATAACATGTGGGATTGGGAAGTAGTTGATGAGGTAGAACCTATTGCCATGTTATTATCAAACCCTCAGGAGTTACTTCTACACTGCTTATATTGCTATGGTATGCTCGTAGACGTGGATTGGGTTTGAGTGAAACCATGACAGACGTGAGATTGTTAATTAATGGTTCAACTTAAGGTGGAAACTTTAATACACATATGGGTGGATTGCTTGTCGGGCACCTGGAGAATCCAGTGTTGTCCTAGGATATCCCGGAGTACCCGTGTGATAATCCTAAGGTCCGCCACCCAGGCTTAAAGGGAACTGAGATATTTCATGCTAGAAACTTCCGTGTGTAGCCACAAGCTATTATGGGCTCTAGCATACTTGAGTAAGTTGCGTGAAGCTCTTGAAGAGGTAGACTAGCAGGTAGTGGGTTGTAGGTGGTATAGTCTATCCGGAGTAGAGAGTTAATGCTTCTAAAAACTGTGTCTCGGTCATACGTTTCTCAAACATCATGTAGTGCGAGAAATCCAAATGGAGGAGATCGAGTCTTGTGGGGAAAAGTGCGCAAACTTCTGTAGAGTGTACAAACTAATCATGGTTAGCCGTGTCCCCGGTTATGGACATCTTGAGTATCTAGTACTTGGATTATCATATGTATATCATCACTCTAAATTAATATTGTTGGGTTGATACTTACTTTTAATTGGGATTGAGTTGGAGGAACCTTCTCAATGATGTTTCAACTACCATGATAGTTCAATAAAATATATTCCTTTGTTGTAGGGAAAAATTTGCTTTTCGCAAAACTTTAACCGTAGAGCTTTCCACCAGCCAAATATGCATATAGTGATAGCATTATTCTGTTCTTGCTCTACCGTGTTATATTGCCAGCATATTCCATGTGCTGACCCGTTTTCGGGCTGCAACGTATTATGCTGCAGACTTTTCAGACGAGGAGTAAGGTTCGTTAGGTCGTTGCCGTGCAGCTCAGCTATGCTGTTGGAGTTGATGGACTCACTTTATCTTCCAAGCATTCCGATGTTATCGTATTAGATGGCCTTAAGCCATATTTATTGTAATAAGTGTGTGAATGCTACTCTGTTATAAATCCGTCGAGTACTGTGTGTGTCAGCATTACCAATCCAGGGATGACACTGAAGCACAGAGACTTGACTGTTTGAGGTCGGGTCGCTACAGAACCACTTGGGAAAGTCTTCAAACTATGGCTAGAAGAAATTAGGAGAAACTTCTCCTTGGGACTAAAATAAGGGAACTTGTCACAAATGCAAGAAACTAGACCACTACATTGTTGACTGTCCTCTCTAGGAAAAAAGGAAGCAAATAAGAAGAAGAATAAGAAGAAGAGCAAGGATGGCAGTTCTAATAAGAAGAAATCCCCAGTCTTTCAAATTTATCATCACAGAAGAAGAGAAGTTCCAACAATGCTCGCACATTCACGGGAAAGGAAATGGACTCAAGAATCTGGGTCTGACCCTGAAGTTTCCAATGAATAATCTGATGAAGAATCTGACTCCTGTGTGGCGAGCCTTGCTCTCATTACTGCTTTCGTCACCAAGTCCATCTTCAACACTGAAGAAAAATGGATGTGTCACCGACACTGAAGACTTCAACGGTGACGCTTCTCCCGCGCACTGCTCCATGGCCAAAGGGTCAAGGTATCTTCACGCGCCTCATACTTTGGCACTATTGAAGATTAAACTAATGATGAATTAAACCTAGCTATTCCAAACTTGCTAAAATTTCCACTCGACAACAACTTGCTATGAAAAAGATTCAGAATCTGCTAAATAAAAGCGATGATATGTTGAACAAGGAAATGGAATGTAGTCAAACTTTGACTAATGGTCAGATGTGTTGATGCAATATTTTCTTTGGGTTTGACTTCTCAAAAACCCAACCATTATTCTGTTTTCCCCCTAAGCGCGAGGCATAAACTTGCGCTCAGTGATGCATATGTATTTGAGCGGTTGAATAACGCAAACAGACAATCTATTGTACCCGGTATGCCTCGGGTTGGTGTTTTTGAGGTGATCATTGATGCATGATTTGTTTTGTCTATGATATTCATTATTGTGTTCCTAACATAAATTTGACCTTCTCTCTAAACCTTTGGCAATGGGAATTTGGGCTCCACAAAATATTTTCCTCTTTATTGACCTCCATGGCAATGGAACTAAGGGGATAACATGTATTACTCCCTTGCTTGTTAACTTTTTGCATGCTTGCACGATGAACATGGATATCACTTTTGGGGTTTGTCTCAATGTAAGCTTCAGAGTTGGTAGCAGTGAGCTTTTGGTAGTCAACCTTGTTATTCGAGGACGAGGAAGGTTTAAGTGTGGGGTGCTTGATGGCTCTATATTTTATGCATTTTTAGAGCTCATATGTTACATGTTCTCTTCATATATTATGTCTCATTGAACCCAATAGTTGTTCACTATTCATGTTTACCGCTTTTTGCAATTTTCTTTTTGAGCATTGCACATTTAGTATTTTATTTTATTTTTATTAGTTTTCTTTGTTATCTTGTGTCTATAGGTGTTTTGGAGCAACCTAGGACCAAGCAAGATGAAAGGATCAAAGACTGGTTCAATACGGCGACACCCAGGGGCCAGACTTAGCCATTTCAGAAGTCGAAAAAGTCAATTTTCAAAGTTTTGCAAAATTAAGTTCTAACGCCAGAAATGGATCGGTGTCACGCTCACGAATCCAACAAGCCCAAGAACACCAAATCTGAGTCCGTATGAAGAATGGCGGCAAAAACACTCGAGGAGGACAAGACAAAAGACGACGTACCATACGACCATTCAAGGTCGTATGGATGGTCATATGACATCCAGACAACTCTGAAAGTTGCCTCTTCTGACAGGATTCTTCACAGATTCTGTTCCCGTTCGACCCCATGAGATCTTTGGCTCATAAAGAAGGGAGTGGGAGAGGATAATGCTCATCTAGAGCCCTTGGATGCATCTCATCAACGGAGGGCATCACAGAGGTGCCCTATATATCACCTCCTACCTAGCCACTGCCTCCATCATCCTCATTCATCACCATCACATCCAAGTCCATATCCATTGCTTCTCCATCCACCACCTTATAGGAAGGGACAATCCCAAGGAGAAGGTTGAGCACCGGCCTTCGAGTCGATGCACGCTCTACCGCGTCGGCGTCATCATCGTCGTGCCACCGCCGCCCTCACCATCTCCATCGCGCCTTCTCCCTTCACCGGCTGAATGCCAACTTGTAACTTGACCCTCTCCTTTATGTTTGAGTAGTTATATTTGTTCTCGAGGATACATATGAACTCTTTTATGATTAAAATGATTATTTCCCAAGCGATCCAATATGATTTGTCCATGTTCGAGTTAGTACCCTTCACAAGTGCTAAGGGGAGGCCCCGCTCACACTATCGTCGTGATTGGACGTGGAGCCACTACTGGCATTGTATGAGTTAGGATGTTGAGGTAATTCGGGTGATAGTAAAAGCCTCAATTCCCCGTCTTTGCAATTGAAGGGGAGTACAGGTAAACTCACATCTGGTTGTGTCCATGGGGAAACACTTAATTGACCGTATATAATAACTAGCATGGGGAAGCTACAATTGGTGGCGTATGTGACATGAAGTGTCTACGTTAGAGTAGAACGTGTTCTGTTTTGGGAACCGCCCACTTATGCACATGAAGGATGGATAGAGGATATAATAGAGAGTGTTTCTCTAAACTTGATGCGTAGGTCATATCTGTGGTAATTATTCGGAACACTCGAGAATACTCTACTGCTCAAGCACCATCCTACAAACTTAGTCTCTTTTTTACCGTATTTACTTTCTTATTCGTAGTATAGTAAACACCCATTTTATCATGTTTCCCTATCAACTTATTGGATAGACTATTTCCAAACTCCGGTTTGGGTGCGTACGTGACTGTGTTAAGTGACAACATAGCTGCAGGGTTTGTGGTGCCTTCCTGTCAGCTCCTGCTACTTGTGAGCTGCATCTGGATTTTCCCCGAAGAGGAAGGTAGCAATATAGTAGCGGATAGTATGTCCCTCAGTAGAGAACCAAGGTTATCGAACCAATAGTAGAACCACGCAAACAACCGTCGACAGTGCCTACACACACAAGAGCAAATACTTGCACCCAACGCGGGCAAGAGGGTTGTCAATCCCCTTGTACCCGTTAATTGCAAGGATCAAATCTGATAGTAGTAGATAAATAAATTGCAAAGTAAATAAAATGCTACAAGGTATTTTTGGTTTTAGAAATATGATTAAAATAGACCCGAGGGCCATAGTTTTCACTAGAGGCGTCTCTCTCTCTCATAAAAATAGCATACGGTGGTTAGACAAATTACTGTTTGGCAATTGATAGAAAAGCACAAAGTTATGCCGTTATTCATGGCATGATCATGTACATAGGCATTACGTCGTGAAAAGTAGAGCGACTCCTGCCTACATCTACTACTATTACTGAGTGCTTCTATGCTTGCCTCTCTACATATTAAGTTCATGACAAACAAAGTATTGCATGAAGTATGGTGACATAATGTAGACAAAATAAAACCAATCCATATGATTAAACCTCGTCATTTTCCCCTTAGCAATAGCAATACAAATACATGTCTAGCTATCCCTTCTGTCACTGGGTGAGGACACCGCAAGATTGAACCCACTACTATGCACCACTTCCACTGAAGATCTACTCATCAACTTGGCCAAAGAAAACTCATAGATTGGAAGGAATTACATAGCTATAACAATCACACATAATAAAGCTTAGAAAATACTCAATTACTTTCAATGAATAGTCTGATCATAAACCCATAATTCATCAGATCCCAACAAACGCACGGCAAAAGAAGATTACATCGAATAGAACTACGAAGAGAACATTGTATTGAAGATCAAAGGGAGAGGGAGGGAGGGAGAGAGAGCCATCTAGCTAATCACTATGGACCCATAGGTCCTGTGGGAACTACTCACACAACATCGGAGGTGCAACAAAGTTGATGTAGAAGCCCTCCATGACCGATTCTCCCTTCGGCAGAGTATCAGCGAAGGCCTCCAGATGGGATCGCGGAAGAACAGGGACTTGCAGTGGAGGAAAAATTGTTTTGGTGAATGTTCTGGGTTTTTCTAGTATTTGAGAATTTATAGCACTAGAGTTAGGTCATATGGAGCCACGTGGGGCCCATAAGACATTAGGGCGTGCCCTATTGCCTTGTCGTCTCCTCGTAGGTCTTCTGCTCCTCCCGTGGAGCTTCTAGGGTCTCTTATGTCCAGAAAAAATCATCAAAATTTTTCGTCATGTTTGGACTCTGTTTGGTATAGATTTTCCGTAAAACCAAAAACAAGCAGAAAACAACAACTGGCACCGGGCACTAGGTTCCCAAAATGATATAAAATTGCATGTAAAGTGTATAAGATTGATACTATAATAGCATGAAACAATCCAAAATTATAGATACGTTGGAGACGAATCAACTCCCCATGGGTTCAACTCTTTACTTATCACGAAAGGGCTACAACAACCCTGTGCACTTGCAGGACATCATCCAATAAGTTGCATTGCGGTGAGTTGGTAAAAGTGCCCAAACTTAGCCATGGTTGCTCAGAACCTACAAAAATTTAGTACACACAAATAAATAGAACTTCAAGCAAAGACTAAAAGTGCTCAGCTCCCCGACGAGGACGCCAGAAAATGCTTGATGGCCTACAAGTGTAGAGGGCCTAGTTGCAGCTTTTTCGAAGTAAGAGTATTGATCCCACATGGAGCACATGAATCAATCTTTGTCTCTTAAAGAGTTTAAATAACAATGTCTGCAAGTTAAATGCGACCCAAAGCAAAGTGGAAACGGATAAAAGTATTGGATGATGGTAGCAAAAAGTGAAGTAAACTTGCAAACGTGAAGTAAAGTAACACAAAACTTGAGTAAAGCTTATTGAAATCGATAGGACTAAAGCATTCCCAGGGAGTCCTGATTCCCTGCTAGTATGTGTCTACATGACCGATGCCTAATGCTACATCTGATTCCTAAGCCACTTCTTATATTTTTATTTGTGGGCATAGCCACGTACAGATACGTGCGTAGATGCGACAGACATGTATCACATACACCACTACTATTCATCAGCACCCCAATTACTGAATGATAATTAAGGGGTTTCCCCTATGGACACAGCTGCAAGCGACACCCATTTACCCCCTTCTACAATGATCAGGGATGAAGGGAGATAAGCTCCGTCACTAACCTACCTTTGCAACCAGCCATCATGCCAGCAATAATAACCTTCCATCTAAAATTAGAATATGTTGGATGGTCGACTTCACCCAACATAAAGAAGACTATTAACATAAACATAAAAAGGAAATATTAAACCCTAATACCAAACGGTCTATTACATACTAGGATTCCTCTCCATATCACCGGGAACTAGGGAATTTACTCGCAGATCAAAGGCACAAACAAGATGAGATGAATCACGATGAACATGGTGGTTCCACAAAAGTAATGCAAGATTGAATCCACTCCAACTACTATATTACAAGATGGCATCTTTATCATTTTCACAAAAACATGTTTTGAATATTTTTCAAATACACGTTAACCATTTTCTAAATGCCATCATTGAGATGGGAGAAATGTTCAGGACTACCTTGGACACACTTTTGAATATCTCAGTATATGCCACAAATCAAAAGGCCAATTATCATTCTTAAACTTGATTTTGAGAAGGCATTTGAAAAGATTGAATATAATGCCATCATTGAGATGCTTAAGGCCAAAGGTTTTGGACCCGGATGGATTAACTGGGTCACAAGATTAATTACTTAATTCAGCCTCCACTTCTGTTCTATTAAATGGTGTTCTTGGGAAGAAAATTATATGCAAAAGAGATGTTGGATGAGGTGATCCTATATCACCCCTTCTATATGTCATTGTTGTTGATCTCCTTCAAACAATTGTTAATATGGCATGGATAAATGGTGAATTATCACTTTCAGTGGATGATAGCTATGGACAACAATACCCAATCATTCAATATGCAGATGATACATTCCTTATTATGCCATCTGATAAAGATCAATTGATGCATCTCAAATCCTTATTCCATTTTTTCAGCATGTCTAGAGATTTATTTGTAAATTACAGCTAATCTTCCATTCTCCCCATCAACATTGATAATGCTACTGCCATTGACTTAGCTGAAAATTTTGGATACAGAATTAGAAGTCCCCCATTTACATACCCGGGCCTACCTCTAGGTACGACCAAACCCTTTGTACATGATCTTATGCCAACCATAGCTAGAATTGATAAAATATTATATGGAGTTGCAAATTTCATGAATTATGCTGGCAGATTGACATATGTTGATTCAGTGGTTGCATCTATGCCCGTTTTTGCTATGTGTACCTTCAAGGTTCACTACACCATTTTGGAACATGTCAACAAAGCTAGCAGAAATTTCCTTTGGTATGGAAATGACATAAACAAAAAGGGAAATTGTCTTACTAGTTGGAAGATGATTTGCAAACCCAAAAAAGGTGGAATTGGTGTTCTAAATCTTAGAATCTAGAATATTGCTCTGATAATCAAGCACTTACACAAATTCTACGATCATGAGAACATCCCATGGGTCAATCTGGTGTAGCAAGCCTATTATTCAAACAACACCACACCTCATGCAAGCAAGAAGAAAGGATCTTTTAGTGGAAGGATTGTGTGAGCTTAACTGATTTATACAAAGGTATGGCAACTTGTCAAGTAAACAAAGAAAAAACTGTTCTACTACGGGAAGATGTATGGAAAAGTGGTAGTATTCTAAAAAGGAACTGGGCTGAACTACACTCATATGCAACATATACCAACATCACAATCCAGCCGACATAATCTGTGATGGACCATAGCAGCATGTTCCAACTCCCTCTATCTATGATTGCATATGATCAATTAATCAACCTATCTGGATAGCTTGAAGAAATCAGGGATAACCAGGAGAAAAATAAATGATTTTTTATGTGGGGAAACTCCAAATATTCTGCAAAAAAATCTATAAAATCCTTATGAGAAATCAACAAGCCCTTTGCCAATGTAATGGATATGGGAAGCTTGCTGTCTACCCAGGCATAAATTCTTCTCCTGGCTTATTCTCAACGACAAAATAAACACTTGTGATCTACTGACTAGAAAAAAAATTCACACTAGAGAACACTATTTGTGTATAATGCAGAGACCATAATCTGGAAGACAGAGCTCATTTACTATTCAGCTGCCCATTCAGTCAAGGTTTCTGGTGGAGTATTGGTATAGAATGGAACACTGATCTAGACATTCACATGATGATCACAGATGCAAAACACAGATATAAATGGGATTTGTTCATGGAAATTTTAATCACTGGAAGCTGTGCTATATGGAACCAGAGAAATGACAAAATATTTGAAGACATCGCATGCTCCATCATAAATTGCAAGACTAGCTTCAATAGATATTTTCAAGACACTATGATCCGGGCTAGGCCTAGTATCAAAGAGGGTATGTTGTCATGGTTAGACAGTATGTACGAATTTTTATTGATGTAATAGATCTAGCCTAATTGGATGTAACTGGCATGATCATGCCTCCCTTGTACACTGCTTAACCACTAATCTTTTAATGACAAAGATCACAATAGGGATTTTCCCCCACTGTAGTTGGTAAAAAAAACCATTTTCTAAATACACATTGGAACATTACTTAATGATAAAAACATATTTTTGAACTATGCAAAAAATTATGTTGTATAAACATTTTTTGGAAATATCATGAACATTTTTTAATTACACAAAGATTTTTGTATAATGCATAAACAGGTTTTGTACATATGACTAATTTTTTTGTAGACATGATTAAAATTTTCTAATTTTTCACATTTTACATTTTTTGTATAGATAAAAAACATCTTTTATACACGATTAACATTTTCCAAATGCAGCATTAACATTTTCTAAACTTTTATGTAAAATGGTTTTGTGATACATATATATAGAATATTTCTGAATATAAATAAAGTGAAAATCAACGAAAAAACGAAAATATGGAAAAAAATGAAGAAAAAAGATTTTTTTAGATAAAAATAAAGAAAAAAGTAACACGATGTCATCAGGCGAGTCGCGGCTACTAGGCCAGCCCAATACATGTTGGCCTGCAGGCGGACCATGGTAGGGCTCACCGCGGGCGGCACATAGCCGCGTCCGCCACTTATAGGCCTGCAAGCCATCTTCTTCCTCCGGTTGTATGTCGTCGACTACGTACATTGGAATCGAGTAATAACTAGGAACTGAAAATATCTTATAAATCTCCATTGGACATTCCATTTAAGACTAAACCGCTACCATTATTTTCTATGGTTTAAATCTGGGCTGTCCATTTTATATTGCTTTAATAATTTGATCAATTGATAGATGTATCAAATATTTATTGATAGATAAGGAAGCAATAAATGTTAATTAATTGTAGCCATGTTTTCTGCCAAGGTTATTCGGCATTGATTGATTGATATACATCCGAGTTTAGTGTTTTAGATGACAATATCCTATATATACCATGCACCTACAGTTTGACAAACCAACCTCGACACACAAAACATCTCACAAACACAAGAAAATTGTTGCGGCAAAACCATGAGGTCGCCGCAAGTTCTCTCGCTTCTTGTTGTTGTCCTCCTCCTCGCCTCGTCCAGTGCTTCTGTCATAGAAGACACATGCAGGCGCTTCGATGGCGCTGACATCTACGATATCTGCATCAAGTTCTTCAAGGCCAACAAGGATAGCGCCACCACGGACAAGTGTGGCCTTGCTGTCATCGCCATTGGGATTGCCAGTGCGACAGCTGTGGACACCCGCAAGCGCGTCGCCACCCTGAAGGCCGAGGAAAAGGATCAGATTATCCAGCATGTCCTCGCCTACTGTGACAATATGTACTCCAGAGCTGTGGGCCTATTTGACAAGGCTGCCAGGGGCATCTCGTCGGGCAGGTTGGGCGACGCGGTGACGAGCCTCAGCTCCGCGCTGGACATTCCCAAATATTGCGATGACAAGTTCCTCGAGGCAGGCGTGAAGTCGCCATTCGATGCCGAGAACGGCGAGTTCGAGCTACAATGTGCAATCACTCTGGGTGTAACGAAGATGCTGACCATGTAGTTAGCGAGTCGGCGAGGACATGAATGTGGGAAACTACAATAAGAGTCCATAGTCATTTCAATGAGTAAACTCCTCAAAATTAATAAGCCCACAATGTTATCACTGAACTATGCCAGACGTACTGGCACATATTTCTTTTGTGTGGATTTTTTTGTGTTGATTTAAGAAAAACAATAGTGACTGGAATATCCACCCCTTCCGCACTGCCGCAGAGCGATGAACAGAGGGGGAGGGGAGGATATTAATCTTGTTGGCAGCTGAAAGAATCGGTATGGTCGACTAGAGGGGGTGATTAGGATACTAACAAAATTTTAACTTCTTTTGCAAATTTTAGGCTCAAAAAATAATAAGTTTTCTATATATGCAGATAGGTGGACAACCTATATGAAAATCTTAACAAGTAACAAGTGCTTGCAAGAGTAAACACAAGATAATAACTAGCACAAAGTAAAGGAACGAAATAACCGCAAGTGGAATCGATGGAGATGAGGATGTGTTTGTGAAGTACCCCCTTTGGGGGGGGGTTACTTCTCCATTGGAGGGGTGTGGAGGCTCATGCTCCCCAAGCATCCTAAGGACTCTCCCTATTCTCCTGATGCCCTCGCACAATGCAAGGTATCGTGAATCCACTAGCGGTGCCCTTGAAGGTGACAACCGGGACCTTTACAAACAAGGTTGGGGGTCTCTCTACAACTTAACTGGAGGCTCCCAACACCAGCACGAAGCTTCAATATAGATTTTGGCTCCGCGATAACCTCTTCCATCTAGGGTGCCCAAGCACCCAAGAGTAACAAGTCGATGTAGATGTAGAAGTCGAGGAACACAAACGGTTTGGTGCAAGTGTAGATCGGGTGAATCTCCTCCTATCATCAAAGTATGAGAGAGTTTGGATGGTTGGGGAAGGAGATCCCAAGATTTTGGAGATTTTGGGGACATATTAGGGTTGGGCGGAAGAAGGGGTTATTTAAATCCCCACGGGGGAAATAGACGTTGCACAACCACAATTCCGGCTACGCGGACCATCCAGAAGAAATGTCCCCAGCCCCGAGCACCAAGGGGACAAAGTTCCCGGGCACCCGGACAGATTAGGGGTCGGGCAGAGCAGAGGGGGCCGGGCACCCGAGGGTCCAAGATCCCGAGAACCTGATACATCTCCAACGCATCTAATTTTCCAAACAACTTTGCTCTTGTTTTGGACTCTAATTTACATGATTTGAATGAAACTAACCCGAACTGACGTTGTTTTCAGCAGTACTGCTCCACCCATCAATATAAACAAGCTTAGTTGTACAAATACAAATCTGATATGATGTTGATATTATCAAAATAGAGACACATTTGATTGGCTAGCTAAATGTTCCTACTTTAGTTTTGAAATGCATGTGAGCCACATATAGAGAGATAGGAAGGAATAGTATTTCTCTGTGCGCTCTGGTTCATCATGGGTGCACAACAACCATTGTATAGAAAGACTTGTAATATCTACGATCTGCTTGCTCTTCTTTAACATGATCCTCTTCTCTTCTTATTTAATAAGTATAGTATGTTCCTTGTTGCTAAGAGAAGTGGAGAAATTTGTGTTCGACGGGTCAGGTCGAGTTGTTCTTCCTTAGTATATTTTGAAGCTGTCATCTACGAAGTATCCTTACTTCTGGAGCTCTCAACAGGGAGCCTATATTTTGAGTAGTAGGCCACATTATATTAATGCACACACCAAATTATAGCACACATGGCATCTCTTAGAAGAATTGCACAAAGATATGACGTAGGTTTACAAGGATGCACTATTGGATTAGAATCCCCTATGCGTTACAAAGATAATCTCACTTATTTTTATGTTTTCATGCATGTCAGGTATTGAATATGATCATAATGAATATGAGAATGGGCACACGAGAGGAATATTGCGGAATACTCCATTGGCTAACAAACTTGGCATCAAGGGATTGAGGTCCTGTTTGGATGCAATGGAACACAAGTCTAATTAGGTTCCCATCTACAAATTCCATTTCAGAATATGATCCTAAAGATGTGAGACCTAAGTCTATTTAGCTTCCAGATGAGTCAGAGTCAAATGACCTATCTTATTCATTCATCAAGGTGCTTGCTCTAACTTGGCAAGGTTGTATTGGTCGCATGTATCTTGCATATGATGTCTTGTATTACTTCTACTTTGTTACACCACCATCTGCTTAGTTTACACATCATATATGAGAATATGACATGCCTATCCATTTTCTATACCTATTCCATGTGTCATCATACCATGTTTTTCCACTTAAATGTTGTTCTTTCATAACAAATGTCCAAAAGGAAGAGGGTGATTACAGATCCTAAAGGAGTACAAACAAAGTATTTGGAAATGGCAGTGATACCTAATAAATCAAATAGCACTCCATTTGTAGTGTCCATATCACCAGCCCCAGAAAACACAGCCCCAACTGTAGCACACTTTAGCCCTACTCCACTGACCATAACACCAGCTTCACGTCACAGGAGTCGTACTTTTGAAAAAGGTATGCCAATTCCAATAGTCCACTACTGCAGGATGCTGCTAACGCGACACTACGATCAGAGACCCTTCAACGAAACTGTGTGTGATGCAATAATCGCAAACGGTGGTGTAAAAACCCGTCAAAAAAGGTGCAAAACATTTGCGACGACGGATGCATCAAACACGGTTCGGATTTTAGTTGCGTGTGTGATGCAGGGCATATGGTTCAGTTCAATTAACTGTTTGCAATGATTAGGAACAAAAGAAATGGTCAACCAGATGAAGGTGTGTGTGATACACAGCATACGGTTCACTCGGATGAACTGTTTCTGATTAGGCAACACAAAAGAAATGGGCAGCCAAATGAAGGTGTGTGCGATGTACAACATACGGTTCACTCGGATGAACTGTTTGTGATTAGGCAACACAAAAGAAATGGGCAGCCAGATGAAGGTGTGTGCGATGTACATCATACGGTTCACTTGGATGAACTGTTTGTGATTAGGCAACACAAAATAAACGGTCATCCAAATGAAGGTGTGTGCGATGTATAGCATACGGTTCACTCGGATGAACTATTTGTGATTATGCAACACAAAAGAAACGGTCAGCCAGATCAATGTGTGTGCGATATATGGCATGCGGTTCACTTGGCCTTGTCGTCAGTGTGTGACCTCTGTGGCAACTATTCGCTCCCCACCAGCCTCTTCTTGTACCGTGGCAACCGTCCACCGCCTCTTCGCCTTTGCCTCTCGATTTGGAACTGCTGTCGCATGCTCTTCCTCTCTCCATTTGCCTTCACCCTTCCTTCTGCCATTGTTCGATCAGTTTTCTCCATGGAGGGAGCAGGACAGAAACGACCCTGTTATTCTTGCCCCGATCTGAAAGATGACATGGTGGAGGAACTCATTGATCGGTGCGACATCATCACCTCGGCTAGCATGGCAGGTTCGTTCAAGACCATTCTTGACTCAACTAATAACATCATTACAAGGAACCCAAGGGTCCAAGAGCGGTTTGATCTCCCCTATCTTCTTCGTCGTGACCTTGCTGACTGGCGCGGGGACGAGGGAAGCCTCGCCTTGTGCAAGTTGATGTTGCTTGATAATGATATGTATGATGTTAAGATGACATCGCTTGAGGGCAAGGCTTGGGCAGGCGCAAATCGAGATTGGGTTTTTTATATTGGGTACAACTGTGAGTGGGAACTTGTGAATGTGTATACTTGTCACCGGGTTCCACTTCCAAAAATCTCAGACTGCCCAGAGGTTGAGTACACCGGTATTCTATGTGAGTTCAAATACGATCATGGTGACTATCGTCTATGGAAGATAGCAATTTGTTGAGTTCCCAACCACTCTTGGGATTACACGAACTATGAAGTTGTTGCTATTTTCGACAAGTTTGTTGCCGTCCTTACTTCCACGCCTCGATGGATATTGCTCAAAAATCAATTTCTATACACGGATGAGTACTGTGATGCAATTCAATACGAGGGTCTTGTCTTTGCTACCACCACTTGTGGCACTGTTTTTGCATGGAATCCTGATGCTTTCGGTACGTTTGTCTTGCACCGTAATTATTATTGTTTCATCCACATGCATGCGGGTTAGCTAGTTTCCCTTTACTAATTAACCTTTTTGTGTTTCCAAGGTCCTGTGAACATTACACCACCTATACTTGAAAATTTGTATAACCAAGGGGGAGATGACGATGCTGATGATCACGAGCATGAGGACGAGTAGGACCCATATACTCAGTGGCACCTGGCAACTTATTCCGATGGATCACCTCTTCTTGTCTGTATACAGGGCACTGCTAATGTTACTAAGGAAGCAGGTGTTGTCTCGCATGGTCGCACTCTTCGGACCTATTCCAACATCCGTTGCAGGGTATTCAGGATGGATACTAGTGTAAGTGCCAACACCTTCTCCCTGGTTCAGTATTGAAAGTCTTGGAGGAAACTCGCTCTTCCTTGGAAAAAACTATCCAATGATGGTGGAAGGCGATCCAGCTGCTGTTGACACAACGTTACTACCATTTATGAGAAGCAACTGTATCTATACCTCAGACATTGCTATGCTTCCCTACCGTCCCAATATGGGTCTTGACATAGGCCGCTTCAGCCTAGATGATCAGTCCTGCGTTGGTCTCGAGATTGACAGTAGCTGGCCCTTCCCAGAGAATCACTTCTGGTTCAAAGCAAGTGTTTCCACCGCCGACGAGTGGTTGAGCTGAAGTTCATTTCATCGCTTTGTTATTTGTTGTGTGAGAAAAACTTTACTTTACTAGAATGTTTTGTTGGAAATGATCTATAATCCAACGTGTATCGTCCTTGTCATTGTGGGTTGATGACTTGTTGTATGTAATCAATGGTACATTTGCATATGCGTCCATCAACTCACGCCTGCTAGTGGTGTCTATATGAACAGTGCTATTGATTTTAGTTGCAAAAATTAGATAGTGCTAGTGATTTTTAGCTGCATATTTTGACAAATCGCGGTGTTACAAGGTTGACAAATGGCAATGTTACTAGATAAACAAATGTCAATCTTTCCAGTTTGACAAATGGCAACATACCCAAAATGACAGATGCAAATCTTACCCAATTGTTTCTACATGGTTGCACACGGGTCATGCAAAACAACTGTTTGTGTTGAAGGGATGCACAAATCCTGCACTGCGAGGGAAGACCATAGCTCTCACTTTGCATACGGGTGTTCTATCTAAAACATTTGCAATCAAGAGCTGCAAAAATCCTGCTCGACACATTTTCCCTTGGCTTCCTGGGGAAGCTGTCTGTTTGCATACGAGTGTTCTAACTAAAACGTTTGCGATGAGTGTTTTATATTTAAATACCATTGACAATTTTTTTTAAAGATAATCGTTTGATAAGTCTGTACATTAAGAGAGAAAAACGCAAGTTCGTTCAAACCATATCTTTCGTTCAGTCACACTGCGAATTTATATTCATATGATCAAGAATTTCAGATACAGTATTAAAACCCAAAAAAACTATTTCCGACGGTGGCGGAGGCGGCTTGCCGCGCCGTCGTTGTCGTGGTCGTCCTTCGGGACGCCGTTGTTGAAGTCTTCAAGGAAGCACAAAATGTTCTTCACTTGTAAATCAAACATCATGTTGTCGCGCGGTCGACAGGCGAGGCGCGAGAGAACGACAACTGGCACCGCTGAGACATAGCGGTTGACGGCAGCGTCCCATGCCGCTGAGGGGGGCGCGCACGGGCACGGGCACGGGCGCGGCGGATGCAGCCAAATGCACGGGGACTGGCGCCACGGTGGGTGGAGGGGCGCACACGGGTAGGGGCACGAGTGCAGCGGGTGCAGCCAAACGCACGGGAGCCGGTGCCACGGTGGGTGGAGGGGCGCGCACGGGCACGGGCGCTAGCGCTGGCATGTACATGAGCTCGCGTGGGTCCGCGGAGACCTCGCTGACGCCTGTGGCTTCAGGCTCTGCGATAGTTCTCAGCGACCAGCCCGTCAATGCTACGGGGATGGTCGCTGGCGCGGTCACGGGGACGGGAGCTGGGACGGGAGCGGGGGCAGCAACCGCCGCGGCCAGCTCATTCTGGGCCATGTCCATGAGGCCCCATTCCTCCTTATTTTCTATCTCCTTCGGCTCGGAGTCGACTTCACCAAACTTGAAGACTAGTGGCAGATGATCATTCTATGCCATGGCGTTGGTGGAGGTCTGCGGGAGGGAGGGAAATGGGAGGCAAATAGTAAGGCCACCCGTATTAAACAGCGGCTCGGGCGCCATTAATAGAGAGGAAGGCGGGCAGCCATGGAAGTCAAAGGGCTCGCTTCCAAGTGAGCTTGCGCAGCATACAGCTCACACGCTTCCCGGTGAGCCTGCGCATTGGAGGACATCTTGCACGCCTCTTGGTCAGCCTGCGCACCGGACTCCGCTCGCACGCCTCCCGTTCAGTCAAGGTCAAGCAGCTGTCCGCATGGCACCTCCTATAGACATTAAAATGAAGACACATGGCGTCATGTGAATGGTTAACAGAACGCACACGATTTGAATTATACAACCGTTTGAGATATTAAAGTGGCAGCTATTTTTTCAAAATGCCTTTGTTGGCTATTATTTGAGTGCGCCTTCTCTCAAAATGGACACGAAAAATACCACAACATGTCGGGTGCCATTCCATGAAAGCATGCCAAGCACTGGTACAGTGATGTGCTATACAAACATTTTTTAACCCCTTTCTGCGACGGTATTTGGAACCGTCGCCAAGTGAGTGTGGGCGATAGGGGAGTCCTTCCCACACGACCCAGAAACCGTGGGGGATAGGCCCTCCTGGGACACCAAATGAGCTCATGTGCGATCGGGGGAGGCATCGAAACCCAATCATTTCCGTAGGTATGTACATCCCACACGGTGAATCCCAGAAAATCATTTCCGTAGGTATGTACATCCCACACGATGAATCCCAGAAAATCATTTCCATAGGTATGTACATCCCACACGGTGAATCCTAGAAAAACATTTCCGTAGGTATGTATATCACACACAGTTCTTTGTGTGGAAACGTTTGTGCAAGGTGGCCTAACGCAAACAGTTCGCTGCCGGAAGCCGTGTGTGATTGTTAGTTGATCGAACATGCCTACTTTATAGAAACCATGTGGGTTCTTTGAATTCATCGCCCACGGTGCTGTCTGAGTAACTGTCTGCAATAGAAAACCCCAATAAGCAGAGTAATTAGCCTATTATTGATAATCCATGTACTAATCAAACTGATATTTCTTATAAAACACGCCAGATATTTTATATCCGTATAAAAGCAACCAGGATTTCATAATCAAATTACATCAGATAGCTTCGGCACTCAGTTACGCCATTACACAACAGCACCAAGTTTCACATGCAGCATCAAAAACCTTTGGAAAGTAGCATCATACACGGTTAATAGACAGATGAATCTCATCTAGGAAACTGCAGAAGCGGAAGGCAAATATTGAGCCTTCAGTGATGTTGAATGTCCTTGCAACTTTAGGCCAGTGGCTATGGATAATTGCCCGCCCAACCTTCGTCCTCTTCAGCAAGACTTCAATATTGCACCGTGGGTGTTGAATGAATACCTTCCTCGCCTCTTGACCATGCAGGTGGTTTGAGAGGTAATCATCGGTGACCTGCTTTGAAAAGTACTGAAAACAAAGCTATGCATAAATCGCTGTTGTAAATTTTGAAATGGTGCAAGGGGTAAAAACAAGGTAAAAGAGTTGGTACCATCCTATAGTTGACTGATGTCTTCTTCATTGTGCAAACAAAGATCTTGCTGTTATTCGCTGCAAGTTTCTTCATCCTAATAATCTTTCTGAGTTTCTTGACTTTACTGATATTCATGGACATCTCATTTCCTCATATGCAAAATGGGTCGAACAGTGGGTCTAAGCCTCTGATAGCAGGACCTACATGTGCAAGACCAAATTGTAAGAAACCTAAATATTAGAATGATTCCTGCAACTGCACAATAATGTGCTATTAGCCAAAGGACCCTACTTGAACAAACCTCGATGGTAAACCACAATGTCTCCCATTGTTTCCCTGCAACACACATAAGGAAGATCTTGATCAGGTTAACTGAGAGTCGCCATACTATCAGTAGAATATGTATTGAGTACAGCCAAATTCGATTGGTGTCACATGCATAACAATACAAAATTGTACCCACAGGAAATGAAAATCAAATTGCAGAACTGAACCAAATAGTTAAATGGACAGCAGACCAAATGAACCAAAATAGTTAACTAAGCACAACATTGCAGAATAGAAACATGTACTAGAAGATAAGACAGTTAACAAAACAAAGAATGCTTGAGAACAGCACTACAAAATGTAGCAATTGTTGGACCAAAGTGTTAACTGAACATTACATTTCAGAGGACCAAACTGTTAACTGAATATCAGATTGCATATTAACATTACAGAGGAAAAATCACAAGAAGGCACTGGCGGTGGCCTCGAGAAAACAACATGAACTGTATTTTAAAGTAGACAACCATGTGGCGGTGTTGACGGTGGCCTCGACGACGAGGTGCTCCTCCAAGATCTGGCGGTCGGCATGCATGGCAGCCATAGCGACCTCGTGCGTGCGTGCATCCACATGCTACTAAGCTCCACGTTATACTACGTGCAAAATGGCTATGGGCGGCGCTTAATTGGAGGAGGGGGCAGTGATTTCGGTGGAAGGTGTCGCGCCGTCGGTCGAGGCATGTGGGACGGGAAATGAGGAGGATGGTGTGGGTGGGGTGTGGATTACCTGACCATATCAACGAGGCTGCGCAGCAAGAAGAAGGGTCGGCGGGGAGGAGGCCGCACCGCAAGAAGAAGGGTCGCCGGCAAGGAGGTGGCGCTGCAAGAAGAAGGGTCGCCGGCGAGGAGGCGGTGCTGCAAGAAGAAGGGTAGCCAGCGAGGAGGCAGCGCTGCAAGAAGAAGTGTTCCCGGCGAGGAGGCAGCGCTGCAAGAAGAAGGGTTCCCAGCGAGGAGGCTGAGCTGCCAGTAAGCAGCAGTGAAGGTTTGAACTTGGAAAGCAAGGAGGAACTGTGGAAATGTGGCTTTTCGTAGGAGGGAGGGGGCGGGGAGATAGATATTTCCACGGTGGCAAAAAAAATTCGCTCGGTGCCGCGAGAAACTGGCGCGCAAGTGTGGTTCAAGGAGGGGTGATGGACTGTAGACGACGAAGCTTCCTGCGTAAGCCAGACAAGACGGTGCGCCAAGATATTTTATATCGCATCCCACACGATTCTTTCTAGTAAACTGTTTGTGGTATACCTAATTTTTTTTCATTATGTTTTGAAAGACAAAATGGTGTTACGGAGGAAAAAGATGGTGTTTGAATTCCTAGAACATTTACGTACAGTGAACATGCAACTAGTACATGAGTGTCATGTTTAAATTGGAAATTATTCCGGGTTCGTTTGGCATTTTTATGCATTAATTGAGTTTCTGAGCATTTAATGTGCATAATTCAAATTCCAATGCACCAAAGTTTGTTGAAGAATCACATGTGTGTCTTTGGGTGAATTTATAGGTCCCATGCAAGAAATGAGAATGAAATTCAAATATCTGGGCGTCGTGGCTCGACCAGAAAGATTGAGAAACTTGGTTTTTTAATTCCTGTAAATCCAAAACACGCATGAAAATCTGAAACTTGGCATGGTGTCATGACATGGCACCAACATGCTGCGGTAATTTTTTTGGCCGAATTGGGCCAAGCTTTGGTGCAAGCTTCTTGCAAACCTGAGCTTCCCTCAAGAAGGCTCATGGTTCCAAGAGGGAATGTGCCACCTCCGTGTGCGAAATGACATACGTACACTATCTTCTCCCGCCTTAATTTTTGTACACTAGCAGATTAGACCAAATAGAAGTATCGTGCTAAATTTTGGAATTATTCCGGATTTGTTTGGCCTTTTTTATATATTAATTGAGTTTGTGCGTATTTAATGTCCATAATTCAAATTTAAACTACAAGCACATGCTCCAGTGCACAAAAGTTGGTTGAAAAATCACATGTGTGTCTTTGGTTGAATTTATAGGTCCATTGCAACAAATGGGAATGAAATTCAAACATCTGGGCATCGTGGCTCGGACGGAAAGATTGAGAAATCTGGTTTTTTAATTCATGTAAATCCAAAATACGCCTGAAAATCATGAAACTTGCATGGTGTCATGACATGGCACCAACATGCAGCAGTAAATTTTTTGGCCGAATTGGGACAAGTTTTGGTTTAAGCTTCTTGCAAACCAGAGATTCCCCCAAAAAGGTTGTGGTTCCGAGAGGGAACGTGTCACCTCCGTGTGCGAAACGAGATACGTACACAGCCTTCTTCCGCCTTAACATGATGCGGTAAATTTTTTGGCTGAATTGGGACAAGCTTTGGTATAAGCTTCTTGTAAACCGGAGCTTCCCTCAAAAGGCTCGTGGTTCCGAGAGGGAACGTATCACCTCCGTGTGCGAAACGAGATATGTACACTGCCTTCTCCCGCCTTCATTTTTTTACATAGGCAGATTAGACCAAATAGAAGTATCGTGCTAAATTTTGGAATTATTCTGGGTTTGTTTGGCCTTTTTATATATTAATTGAGTTTCTCCGCATTTAATGTGCATAATTCAAATTTGAACTACAAGCAAATGCTCCAGTATACCAAAGTTGGTTGAAAAATCACATGTGTGTCCTTGGGTGAATTTATAGGTCCCATGCAAGAAATGGGAATGAAATTCAAACATCTGGGCATCGTGCCTTGGCCAGAAAGATTGAGAAACTTCGTTTTTTAATTCCTGTAAATCCAAAACACGCCTGAAAATCATGAAACTTGACATTGTGTCATGACATGGAACCAACATGCAGCGGTAATTTTTTTGGCCGAATTGGGACAAGCTTTGGTGTAGGCTTCTTGCAAACTGCAGCTTCCCTCAAGAAGGCTCGTGGTTCTGAGAGGAACGTGTCATCTCTGTGTGCGAAACGACATACGTACACTGCCTTCTCCTGCCTTAATCTTTTTACACGGGCATATTAGACCACATAGAGTGCTAAATTTTGTAATTATTCCGGGTTCATTTGGCCTATTTTATACATTAATTGAGTTTCTACACATTTAATGTGCATAATTGAAATTTGAACTACAAGCACATGCTCCAGTGCACCAAAGTTGGTTGAAAAATCACATGTGTGTCCTTGGGTGAATTTATAAGTCCCATGCAAAAAATGGGAATAAAATTCAAACATCTGTGCATCGTGGCTCGGCGGGAAAGATTGAAAAACTTGGTTTTCTAATTCCTATAAATCCAGAACACGCGTGAAAATCATGTAACTTGGCATGGTGTCATGACATGGCACAAACGTGATGCGATAATTTTTTTGGCCGAATTGGGACAAGCCTTGGTGTAACCTTCTTGCAAACTTGAGCTTCCCTCAAAAAGGCTTGTCGTTTCGAGAGGCAACGTGTCACCTGCGTGTGCAAAACGAGATACGTACACTGCCTTCGCATGCCTTAATTTTTTTACATAGGCAGATTAGACCAAATAGAAGTATCGTGCTAAATTTTGGAATTATTCTGGGTTCATTTGGCCTTTTTTATACATTAGTTGAGTTTCTGCGCATTTAATGTGCATAATTAAAATTTGACCTACAAGCACATGCTCCAGTGCACCAAAGTTGGTTCAAAAATCACATGTGTGTCCTTGGGTGAATTTATAGGACCCATGCAAGAAATGAGAATGAAATTCAAACATCTGGGCGTCGTGGCTCGGCCGGAAAGATTGAGAAACTTGGTTTTTTAATTCCTATAAATCCAAAATACGCCTGAAAATCATGAAACTTGGCATAGTGTCATGACATGGCACCAACATGCAACGGTAATTTTTTGGCCAAATTGGGACAAGCATTGGTGTAAGCTTCTTGCAAACCGGAGCTCCCTCAAGAAGGCTCGTGGTTCCGAGAGGGAACGTGTTACCTCTGTGTGCGAAACAACATATGTACACTATCTTCTCCCGCCTTAATTTTTTACATAGGCAGATTAGACCAAATAGAAGTATCGTGCTAAATTTTGTAATTATTCCGGGTTTGTTTGGCCTTTTTATACATTAATTGAGTTTCTGCGCATTTAATATGTATAATTCAAATTTGAACTACAAGCACATGCTCCAGTGCACCAAAGTAGGTTGAAGAATCACATGTGTGTCCTTGGGTGAATTTATAGGTCCGATGCAAGAAATGACAATAAAATTCAAACATCTGGGCGTCGTGGCTCGGCCGGAAACATTGAGAAACTTGGTTTTTTAATTCCTATAAATCCAAAACACACCTGAAAATCATGAAACTTGGCATGGTGTCATGACATGGCACCAACATGATGCGGTAAATTTTTTGGCTGAATTGGGACAAGCTTTGGTATAAGCTTCTTGTAAACCGGAGCTTCCCTCAAAAGGCTCGTGGTTCCGAGAGGGAACGTATCACCTCCGTGTGCGAAACGAGATATGTACACTGCCTTCTCCCGCCTTCATTTTTTTACATAGGCAGATTAGACCAAATAGAAGTATCGTGCTAAATTTTGGAATTATTCCGGGTTTGTTTGGCCTTTTTATACATTAATTGAGTTTCTGCGCATTTAATGTGCATAATTCAAATTTGAACTACAAGCGCATGCTCGAGTGCACCAAAGTTGGTTGAAAAATCACATGTGTGTCCTTGGATGAATGTATAGGTCCCATGCAAGAAATGGGAATGAAATACAAACATCTGGGCATCGTGGCTCGGCCAGAAAGATTGAGAAAGTTGGTTTTCTAATTCCTGTAAATCTAAAACATGCCTGAAGATGATGAAACTTAGCATGGTGTCATGACATGGCACCAACATGCAGGGGTAATTTTTTTGGCCGAATTGGGACAAGCTTTGGTGTAAGCTTCTTGCAAACCGGAGCTTCCCTCAAGAAGGCTCGTGGTTTCGAGAGGGAACGTGTCACCTCCGTGTGCGAAACGACATACGTACACTGCCTTCTCCCGCCTTAATTCTTTTTACACAGGCAGATTAGACCAAATAGAAGTATCGTGCTAAATTTTGGAATTATTCCGGGTTCGTTTGGCCTTTTTTATACATTAATTGAGTTTCTATGCATTTAATGTGCATAATTCAAATTTGAACTACAAGCACAGACTCCAGTGACAAAAGTTGTTTGAAAAATCACATGTATGTCCTTGGGTGAATTTCTAGATCCCATGCAAGAAATGAGAATGAAACTTAAACAATTGGGTGTCATGGCTCGGCCAAAAAGATTGAGAAACTTGGTTTTTTAATTTCTGTAAATCCAAAACACGCCTGAAAATCATGAAACTTGGCATGGTGTCATGACATGGCACCAACATGCTGTGGTAATTTTTCTGTCCGATTTGTGAAGGCACACACATTAACAATCAACAAAGTCATTTTGAAACAAGTGCTGTCACGTCACAAATCGGAAACACAAGTATTATTGAAATCGTGGGTGTCCTACTTACCAATTACATGACGCCACGCGTCCCCCTTTTTATTGGCTAGGAGGTGACGTGCGGGGTAGCTATTTGAGTACGGGAGGGGTGCGATCAGACTCGTACGCGTGCTCATCAGGAGGAGAGCCCTTTGAACGCTACCCGCCGCGCACCTCCCTCCCAACGTCTCCATTAATGGCGCTCGAGCCCCTGTTCTATGGCGTGGCTATATGTCTCACTGGACTGAGATTTAAGAGAGAAAAATAAAAATCTGAAAAGAAAGTTTTGCACGGATCTTGATGTAAGATCTGACGGACCTATATAGCATCGACTGCGACTTATAGCAAGCATGATGAATATAAGGACGATGACAGTGGATAATAATTGCGACAACCCCGAAATACACAAGGGCAAAAGAAGAAGGAAGACAACGATCTGGCTCGTTGATCTCTACATTGCTGCAGGCCGCGGGAACTAGTCTCCGCGGCGAGCGGCGATGAGCTATTTCTTATCCTCAAGATGCTGCTTGAGAGCATCCACGAATTCCTCCACCAGCCTTCTGCGCTCGATGCGCGGCATGGCATTCTCGTCCATAAGTTTCTCGACGATGACGTCGGTCCTCTTCAACAAGGCAGTGGTCTCCTCCTGCTGCTCCGCACTTCCGATGATCTTCGCCCTCAGCAGGTCGCGCTCGGCCCGGAGCTTCGCATTGCTCTCATTTAGTTGCCGGATGACGCCGGTAGCCTCTTCAAAAGAGGCTTTCATGTCGTCCTGCAACCTCGCCCAGGCGGAGATCCGATCCATCTGGCTATGGATGATCACATGCATGCGCCTGTAAGAGTCCTCGCCTGCCCACGAGACATTTTCCCAGGCTGCCGCGGCGCGGGAGGACATCTCTGCTGCATTCGCGGCCCGGCGGGACATCTCTTCTTCTTCTGTGGTGCGGCTGGACCAGTTTGCCGCATCGACGGCGCGGTGGGACCTGCGTGCTGCTTCGACGATGCGGCGGGACATCTATGCTGCTACGGCCGCGCGGCGGGACATCTCTCGTGCTTTCACTTCCATGCTCGCATCTCCCTAGTGGCAATTTCTCGACCCAGAACTCACGTTGTCCATGGCAGACGCAAAGGGAATGATGATGAATGACTTGTTTGTTTTTTTGGATGAGGAGTTAAGGAGGAATTTGCAGTCATCTTGGAGGAGTAGTATTTATAACCGAGTAGTAATACGCTCCTAAGTGGGAAATCGTTTAGGTTTTGATCGGTGTGAACAGGTTTGCAATTTGAAATGTGATGGGACGCATGCTCAAAATTTACTGACGGTTATAAGTGCGGCACTATTCCTGGAAGGTGCAACGTGGGCACGTACGCCTTCTCGGCCGCGTATGTGGCGTTTGCACCATAGGGTGCACCGCAATAGGCAATGTCAGCACACGTCTTGTTCCAACAACTGTGCGCGCTCGTTATTACCATCGTGCACGCATCTTTTAATTGGAATGTGTGTGCCCGTCTAGCGCACACATGTTGATCTATCTAACTGTTTTAGTTTGTTGTGGCTAATCGCAAATAGTTCATCCATGTGAAGTGTATGCCACTTTGATCTGACTGGCCCGTTTCTGTTCTGTTGCCTAATTGTAAACAATTAATCCTTCTGAAGCATATGCCCTCAATCACACACACCTTGATCTGGCTGACCATTTCTTTTGTGTTGCCTAATCACAAACAGTTCATCTGAGTCAACTGTATGATGTATATCGCACACACTTTCATCAGGATGCCCATTTCTTTTGTTCTGCCTCATCGCAAACAGTTCATTGGACTGAACCGTATGCCCTGCATCGCACACGCAACTAAAATCTGAACCGTGTTTGATGGTTCCGACATCGCAAACGTTTTGCACCTTTTTTGACGGTTATTTTACACCACCGTTTGTGATTATTGCATCGCACATAGTTTCGTGGAAGGGTCTCTTATCGTAGTGTCATGTTAACAGCATCCTGCAGTAGTGAAGTTTCATGAATTTCAGACGAGTTTTGGATTTACTAGAATTTAGAAAAAAAAAGTATCTCAACATTTTGCCGGCAATCAACGGTGCCCTGGTGTTTGAAATTCATTGTCATTTCTTGCATCGGACCTAAGCATGCACCCAAGGACACATATTTGATTTTTCAACCAATTTATATGCATTAGAGCATGTGCATGTAGTTCAAATTTGAATTATGCACATAAGTACATTAAAAACTCAGTTAATGCATAAAAATGTCCAAACGAACCCCGAAAAATCTCAAAAATTGACACAACACTCCTGTTGTTCTATGTTGACAAGAGAAATTTTTTGAAAGCAATAAGAGGCAATGGATATCGTTTCGTGCACAAAGGTGGGATGTTCCCGACCAAAACCATCAGGCTTGTTGTGAGAAGCTCTGGTTTGTGAAAAGTATATCCCCAAACCTGCCCCCAAATGGGACAAAAAATTTACCACGGCATGTTGATGCCGCTCCATGATAGCGTGCCAAGTTTCATGAATTTTAGACAAGCTTTTGATTTACTAGAATTTAAAAATCAAGTATTTCAATGTTTGTGGCCGAGTGACCGTGACAGGGTGTTTGACATTCATTGCCCATTTCTTGCATGGGACCTAAGCATGCAACCAAGGGCACACATTTGAATTTTCAACCAATTTATATGCATTAGAGCATGTGCATGTAGTTCAAATTTAAATTATGCACATATATGCATTGAAAACTCAATTAATGCATAAAAATGTCCAAACGAAGCACACAATCTTTCAAAGTGAATGGTCTGGCGGCACCGCACGCAAAGTTTCCCTCCACATTTCAAAATTTTTGTCCTACTGCCAAAATATCTACGCCCGCCCCCTCCCCCTTCCCACCCCCTTTTCTCCCTGACCACAAGTTACATTTTCCCTATTTCCTCCTTCCTTCCTTCCTAAGCTATAGCCTCTTCCTCGCTCTCGCCGTCTCGGATCCTACCACCAGGATCGCCATGGTTCCTCCACCGACGACGACTCCTTCACCACCCGGGTATGCCTCTCTTCTCTCTCTCTCGGGCTATGACTTGGAATGAAGGATTTTTACCTGGCGGTCGATTTGAGTCATTTCTTCCTCATGTAGCTCCCTAGGACCATCAGTGGCAACAAATGAAGCGGGGTAGCTAGAGATCTATCTGCTTGTTGTCACCATCAATCTCCATGCATGAAGCTAGTTGCGTTTGAATCTGTGGACCGTGGGAGGAAGTTTCTGGCATGTGCAGAGAAGGTTAGACCCTCTTTCATTGTTACAAATCATTTTTTAGATGTGATTCAGACACTGTCACGGTCCCAACCCATTCATACCACACCTTCTACCAAACGCATCCTAAGACAGTGTCACAGTTTGTACCTAGTATCTTAAATTGTTTCCATCTCATCAGCGGTGCCATTAGAAAATTATTTGGCACCGCTTCAGCAGTTTGTGCAGCCAACTTTGGTCCACACATCTGAGCAGCCAAGCAGTAAAATATTAAATCTTTATGGCATGAAGGAACTGGGCATCGGGGCAACTACGTGCTCCGGAGTCCGGGTCCCTGATTTTTTTCGCTGCATCGGCTCGCCACTGCAGGGCATCGGTGTGAGATGTAGCAATAGTTGTCTTTACCCCAGTTTTGGCATACATTGTGGACGACCTTAGTGCTATTTGTTCTATGTTACTAAATTTATGCATGTACACACCTGTTAGTATCAATTTCCTATCATCCAAACATTGTCGCTATGCTATTGCAGTTATATTTACCTTCCTCATAAAATGTTCAATTTGTTATTTATTGTACATGAGTAAGAACTTGTAGCATTTTTGTAGTTAATTATAGCTTCTGATGTTCCAGTGTTTTTGTCTCAGCAGCAATTAATTCATTTGCACATTGATCTTTTTGAGAAGATATGTCATAATTAACATGTTTCTTCAGTTTTTCAAAATAAGCATTGGTGATTTTCTATGTTGCTATAAACCCATTTCCCCTAAAATTGTTACTGATCTAGTTTTAAATATTATAGGATGAACGGGAGTGTTCTTACCTGGAGTGGGTTGATCAAGAGTGGCCACAGTATTTTAAGATGTGCCTAGCGAAGCTCTGGAGCATGTATGAGGAAGAGAACAGACGTAGTCTTAGAGAAACTGTTGTCAACGCTGAAGAATATTTGAAGATGCGGGATAAAAAGAGGAAGGTGGAGAATGAGCTCAGATTTTTTTAATCAGACTTTATTAAGATAGTGTTGGCGAAGGAGTAGGCACTTTCCCAGTTGGCCAGTGCAAAACAGGTTCTTACTGAACTGAAAGCAGAGGTGGATAAGACGAGCCTGGATGATCTCGATTAGGGGAATGAATATATTGTTCTTAGGAAGTTGAACTAGCTATATGTTGTATAGTGATGTTTTCATGTAGCTATCGTACTATGATGTTATAATATATTTATGTGCTTGATATGAAATTGGCAAACAGCTCTTCGATATGAAATGTGAATTTGCGTAATACTGGAATTATTAATTGTAAACTAATAAACCTGTTAAATGTGTCATGGACCTTTGCAAACGGTTCTACCAGTAAAAGCGTTTGCGATGAATAGCCCAATGCCACACAGTTTTCTTCACCAAATCGTGTGTGATGTAGTTGATAAAAGCAAACAATTAATCAAGGCAGACCGTGTGTAATAGTTACACCTTTCACACACGAGCCTACACATAAAACTGTGTGAGATGTACATACGAACGGAAACTTTTTCCCTGGATTGACTGTGTGGGATGTACATAAGAACGGAAACGTATTCCTTGGATTGACTATGTGTGATATACATACCTACAGAAATGTTTTTCTGGGATTCACCGTGTGGGATGTACATACCTACGGAAATGTTTTTCTGGGATTCACTGTGTGGGATGTACATACCTACGGAAATGTTTTTCTGGGATTCACTGTGTGGGATGTACATACCTACGGAAATGTTTTTCTAGGATTCATTGTGTGGGATGTACATACCTACGGAAATGTTTTTTTAGGATTCACTGTGTGGGATGTACATACCCTACGAAAATGATTGGGTTTTGATGCCTCGCCCGATCGCACACGGCCCGAGCCTGTGCCCCAGGAGGGCCTATCGCCGACGATTTCTCAGTCATGTGGGAAGGACCCCCTTATCGCCCACACTCACTTGGCGACGGTTCCAAATGTCGTCGTTAAAAGGGTTTAAAAATCGTTTGTATAACACCGACGCGTACCAGTGGTCATAGCACCAACTATTCCACAAACAACCTCCACTCAAGAAAGTGTACCTAGTCCACTTGCCAAAGCCCTATTACAACTACAGAGAGCCCAAATTCATGCATACAAGAACCTCATTCTAGCTATTCCCACTTTAAATTACAATGCGTTCATTGTTGTTACCTCATTCCATCATGGGAAGATTATAGCCAAGACACACACCAATTTCAGATCTTCCTCCGTAACTTACGTGTAAGTAATGTTATTCATGCTAATTACTGCCTAGCTATCTGCTGAATATAACAACAATCATTCCATTTCTTTTAAATAGGCGACGACCGATCTGAATAGTCACGACGAGAAAAACTAGGTTCTGCTTTTCAAGCGTGCGTTGTGGCAGTATCATCACTTCCTGAGGGTAACACACTTTGATTACAAGCCTCGAAATGGAATTTCTGTAAAGTCTCTTGAAATACGTTTACAAGATGCTGACTGGAATAAGCCTGTTACGCACTGGTTTCATGCCCAGCGTCAGGTACTGTCTATGATATGAAATGAAAATTTGAACTCCTACATTTCTGCATGTGCCTTACCATCTCCCTTGTATGAAAACTACTTGGAGATCAATATGCATTCTCAAGTGATCATAGGATCTCGCAACAATACTGCGCACTGCCTTACTCTTGTCAGTACCTCTTGCCCTTTATCACCATACTTACACTCATTGATGTTTGATTATGTAGCATCACTATACATGTTAGCTTCCTTATCCACCTTTTGCTCAAAATTATGAGATATACATTTACTCTTACATAACTGTAGAATAAACCAAATGGTTAAGAAGTTCTGGATTGCTCTTGTAAGTACCTATTGTCATGTACTCCCTCCATATCAAATTACTTGTTGCTCAATTGGATGTATTCAGAACTAAAATAGTGCTCGATACATCCATTTCAGCGACAAGTAATTCTAGAGGGAGGTAGTATTAATGTACTTACAATGAGAGAGAGTTGATTGTCTAGCATTACTCTGCATCTTATCTACCCTACCCTTCATTTTCTCAAAATTATCAGATCTACATTTACTCTTACCAAAATGTTGAATAAAGCGAATGCCACTTCACAAGTTGAGGTCTGCATTCCTCTTGCCAGTACCTTTTGCCTTGTCACAATGTACTTAATTGATAGCTATTTGATCATGTATCATCACTCTGCATCTGAGCTTCATTATCCTCTATTTCTTCCAATGTTATTAGATCTATATTTACTCTTTACAGAATGTAGAATAAAGGCACCGCTTATGAAGAAGTTTCTTTGGGGAATTTCTTGAATTATCCTTCCATCGACATGGAGAAGGGCTCTATAGAGCCCTTGTTAACATGTAATGTAACTCCATCCTTCTCAAGCCTTAAAACTTTGTTCTGGTATAGATTAGGATATGCATGAATTCCTCCACTACTATTTACTTGGGTGTTTGCATCAGATTGCATGCTTGCAACAACTGCCAGTTTCAAATTGCAGTTGCAAAACATGTTCCTTATTCATACCATCCACATTAATCAGAACTGATCTAATGATTTTCTTTAGCCCTGCATGTATGCCTAGATATCTAATCCGGTGGTGTGGTGAAGCGGCCCATGCGTGCATCATCTCATTTCCCGCTTTGTCTTAACTGATTTTTCTATTGATATGGATGATGCCATATTTTTTTGACCATGAAGATTGCAGGGCTTACACCCCACAACATTTTATTAATAAGAATAAAATTACAAGGAGCATATGTACAAGTTCCTCCAGAGGAGGGAACTGAAAAAGAGTAAAAGAACGGGAAGAAAAAACTACCTCTACAACCTATGGTGGCAAAAATCAATCCATCTAAGGTGAGTATCCTTGTATCTACTTTCTATTCTATGAGTGAGATGGGTGGTGTCATGGACAAACCCACTCTCCACTGTCCAAAAGATGGCCTTATGTAACTGAAGGCTTTGTCATTTTTGACCTTCCAAATATTCCACCATGCCAAAAATACTACCTCGGCATAAAAAGGCTTGTTGAAGTCCTTTCTGGCCCCAAAAGCAATTGCCACCATGTCATTATTATTTGGCCAAACAATCTGCAGATAAGTTCCATATTCTGACACTGAAATTTTACTAGAAAAAGATCATTTCTGTGTTCCAAGGCAGAGGTTGGGCGCAACACACACTGTGGGCCATCATCAATTCTCCAATGTCTGAGCTGGATCATGTCTCTGGTGTTTACTCTGTCCATAATGAATAACCATGCAAACATCTTGATTGACATGGCACAACAACTCTTCTTGACCCAATTTAAAATTGGGTTTACAACAATTGGCTAGTGTACGAAAGTGTAAAACTTCTTCGTTGTGTAGTCAGATACCTTGCCATGTCTCCAAAGCCATTGATCATTGATCATACTGCAACTTTACCATCATATCAGATAGGTGATTAAGCTCTAGAAAGGCCATCTCCGATAGAGGAAGAGTGAACAACTCGTAAATATTGTCACAGTCCATAACCTCCTTAACAGAAATGGCTTTATCTGAACAAAAAGAGTGTAACCTAGGAAATCTTGCCTATAGAGGGGTGCAATCATTATCAATCTCCCAATGGTCAGACCAGAATAGGACAATATCCCCAGAATTTCACCTTAACCTTGGTTACTGACCTAAATTTATTCATGAGCTTTGAGACATCTCTCCACCTGAAAGAACCACATAGAGTGGTGTCATGTGGAATTCTACCAAAGTAGTAAGTATTACATATTAAATGGACTCAGGGAACATCAGCCTTGTTGTAAAACTTATTGATATGCTTCATGAGAAGAGCTTCATTCTATAGAACCAAGTTTAAAACTTATTGATATGCTTCATGAGAAGAGCTTCATTCTATATAGCTTCATGCTACAAACCAAGGGCCAAGCTACCAAAGAGTGATCCCTTTCCTAGCCATATTTTCTCCAAAGACACACTCTTTGGATTCTTTCCAGTTGCTTGAGAATGTCAGGGGGAATTGACAAACTTGCTACTTGTGATCCGCGTTGGTATTTCCATAAAGAGGAGAGGATGATGCAACACAGCAGAGGTAAGTATTTCTCTCAGTTATGAAACCAAGGTTATCAATCCAGTAGGAGAACCAAGCAACACTATGTCAACAACACCCGCACACAAATAACAAATACTTGCAACCCAACGCGTAAAGGGGTTGTCAACCCCTCAACGGTATTGAGATAAATTAAATTGTATAGGTTTTGATAAATATGTCTAAAAATACAAAAGAAAATAAATAAAAGAAAAAAACCAGCAAGGTATTTTTGGTTTAATATATGATAGGAAATAGACCGGGGGCATAGTTTTTGCTAGAGACTTCTCTCGAAAAAAAGAACGTGTTTTCTTTTTTTCTTGCGTGAGAGGTACGGTTTTGCTTCCACGAAAGGCACGATCGTGGCTCTCATAAACCGAAAATAAACATGGTTTCTCTTTTTTTTTCTTCCATCAGAGACACGGTTTTGCTTTCGTGAGAGGCACGGTTTTACTTCCACGAGAGGCACGGCCCGGAAATGAAAAAACGCATTTTTTTCTTCCGCAAGAGGCATGGTTTTGCTTCCGTGAGAGACACGGATTGGCTCGGAAACAACTTCCGGAAAGGGAAAAAGAAACGTGCTCTCGGACAAATCAAAATTAGAAGGGTATATAGCTTCGATAGGATTTCTTATAATTTGAATTTGTTATTTTTGTATAAATCTATTAGGAATAGGCTTACATAGTCATGGTTCATTTACATTAAAACCTAAATGATTACATAAATAAAACCTTCATGTTCGGTTTTTCTGTCGGTTTTTCTTATGAAAAAATCATCGAAACGTATCAAAATGAGATTTAGTTTTCAAGATCTCAACGTGAGGAATGTAACGGTGAAAACGGTTCGAGATTTGGATGCACGATTTAAGAGATAAAACGTTTTGAATAAACGGATCTATGAAAAAAGGAAAAACCCACAGGTTATGACAAGTAGCGCACATGCAGCGTGCCACTTGTCACAACCTGAGAAGGTGGGAGTGATCTTTGGAAGTACTACTCCTTAATTAGTGATTTCAGCTCTCTTTTTTTTTGGATCTAGGGATTTCGGCTCCTATGCTTGCCACATAGCGTGTACTCCCAGCCCCTCGCACACGAGTGTATATATGGGCCGGCCCACTTCTTGATTTTTTTTGCTTTCGGTTACTCCTTCTTTTTCTCTTCTCTTTTTCCTTTCTGTTTCCTTTTTCTCTCTTTTTTCTACTTTATTTTTTCTTTTTTTCACGAATTTCCTTTTCAAATTCGTGTTTTTTTGTTCATCGATTTCCAAAATTGTTTATCAATGTAGAAAATGTTCATCAAATTTAAAAAATGTTCAACAAATTCAAAATTTGTCCATTAGATTACTATTTTTTCAGTTTAAATTTTCAAATGCCTTTGAAATTCTTCAACATTTTTTGAAATCATGAACAGTTTTCGTAATCACAAACATTTTCTTGAAATTTTGTTCATTGGATTTTAAAAATGTTCGTCAAAATTCAAAATTTTGTTCATAGAACTACGAAAAAATTAGAAATTTCTTCCTAGATTTCAGAACAGTTTGTTCATCAAATACCAAAAATGTTGGTAATTTTAGAAAATTATCATTATTTTTTCGTCAATATAAGAAAATGTTCATTAAAATTCAAAAAATGTTCACTCTTTTCAAATCGCAATTTTTTTAATTCAAGACCTTGTTTTTGAATTCGGTGAACATTTTTTGTATTTGTGAGCATTTGTCATTTCTCGGACATTTTTTCAGATCATGAACAATTTTTGAATTCACGAACATTTCACAATTAGCAAATTTTTTTGAAATCCTGACTTATTTTTAAAACGATAAAAAGCTTAAAACAGAAGTAAGCAAAAAAAAAGGTGCCTACCGCTTTTCACGCCTGGTCCGTCACACGTGAGGCGCGTGTGGAGGGGGTCGGGGGAGGGGGGGGTGGTGCGCGGTCGTTGTCCCTGGCGCGTTGTACTCGCCAAATAGGGGAGCTCCTATTCAGCGCTTGTTGCTGAAAATCACTAATTGGGGTGTACTCTTTCCAAAGATCACTCTCATCTCCCAGGTTGCGACAAGTGACGCGCTGCATGCGCGCCATTGGTCGCAACTTGAGAGTTTTCCTTTTTTCCGTATATCTGTTTATGCAAAATGTTTTATATTTTAAATCATGCATCTAAATCTCAAAACGTTTTCTCCGTTGCATTCCTCACATCGAGATCTTCAAAACTAGATCCCATGTTGATAGGTTTTGACAAACTTTGTTTTTTACAAAAAAACTGGACAAAAAATCGGATCGGGAACACGTTTTTCCCTTTCCAAAAGCCATTTTCGAGAGCGGAAGAAAAAAAACACATTTTTTCCGTTTCCGAAAGGCACGGCCGTGCCTTTCGCAGAAGCAAAAACACGCCTCTTGCAGAAGGAAAATCGTGCCTCTAACGGAAGGAACAAAAAAGAGAAAACGTGTACTTATTTTGTTTTCGAGTGGCATGGCCGTGCCTCTCGCGGAAGCATAACTATACCTCTCACGAAAGGGAAAAACAGAAAATAAGTTTTTTTCATTTCCGAGAGGCACGGCCGTGCCTCTCATGGAAGAAAATCCATTCCTCTGTCGGAAACAAAATCATGCATCTCGCGGAAGAAAAAAAAACATGTTTTTTCGTTTTCAAAAGGCACGGGTGTTCTTTGCGCGAAAGCAAATCCATGCCTCTCGAGCAAGCAAAACCATGTCTCTCGTGAAAGGAAAAAAACACGTTTTTTCACATAATCTTTTTTCTTGAATTACTAGTGCGCTGTTGGGAGAACAAAGAGATTTCAAGTTTGAAGCCTCGCGCGCACACCTTTTAGAAAAAAACATAGAGAAAATACCTCAAATAGGAGCTCCCCTATTTGACGCCCTTCCGCTCAAATAAAAAGAGAAGACTATTAATAGGATTGGCCCACCACCACCACAGCTCCACGTGGGCGCTTGTATAAATAGCTACCCCAAGAAGCAACCCTCCGTGTGGCTCCCGTGCCGACGCGAACAACACTCCTCCCTGCTGCCAATCTTACCATTCTTGTTCTTGCTCTTCTGCACCCCGCTCCTAGATCGGGATGGGGAAACCGAGGGCCTCCGGTGATGTCAGGACCGGGGCGCTTGCTTCCGGCAGCGGAGGCGCGACGGCGCCGCTCCTCCCCCGGAATGATCGCACGGCGGATGCCAAGGTCCAGGGAGGCTCCCTCTTTATGGTCCTGCTCAGCACCGCGGTCGCCGTCTGCGGCGCCTTCGAGTTCGGCACCTGCGTGAGCCCACCGTCCCTCTTAATTTCTGTCGCTTCAAAAGCGCCCAGAGTGCATTCAGCTAGACATGCATATACCAGCAGCGTGCCTCGAAAAAGGAGGCACATGTGTGCCTAAAAGGTGATGAGAGATGAATGAATAACTTCTCCTCCGGGGAGCTGACCGACTCGTATGTCGTATCCATTTGCGAAATCCCACAAAATTTCATTACTACCATCTTCCAGAATTCAAATGGTTCATGAATGTGGTGCACTGTTATTTTCCCTTCTTCCGTCAGCATTAGGTTTAGTTTACAAAAGCACAAGCATTTTTTAAAATTTTACTTCTGCAAAACTGCGAGGATGGATCTGCACAACATGAAGGGTTCTGATCTGGACAGTTGACCAGATTTTGATGTATCTCAGCAGCACTGCCTGCGCATCTCTTAGCTACAGTCTAGTACATGCAGTACAATATTTAATTTTCCAAGAATCTTATCGCGTCACTCACACATGATGGTACTATCTATGATTATGGACAGAGATGATCTGTGTTTACTCATCCAAGTGCCTTTTCAGGTTGGTTATTCTGCACCCACTCAGTCAGGAATAGAGCGCGAACTCGGACTATCCATGGCTGAGGTTTGTAACATGATTATTTGTCAGCCATATAGTTATGCAGGATTTTCTTTTTCTCCTGTCCTAATCTTCTCTATTCTGACCCAACTAAACCTTGCAGTTCGCAATTTTTGGGTCTGTGTTGACTATCGGGGCAATGATTGGCGCTGTTAGCAGCGGACGCTTAGCGGACTCTCTTGGACGTAAAATGGTAGCCTGTGCACTTTTACTTCATTATTATTAATTGGGCTAGCTTGTGTGTTTTTATTTCACATTCGTCTTCTCTCCGTGTCTTATTGTTTTGCTTGTCACAGACCATGCGGATAGCAGCTACTATTTGCGTTTTTGGTTGGCTTTCTATACATTTCGCTAAGGTTTGTTACTTGGTGAAGTTATTCCAGGTCTTGTGCTTTCCTACCGACATCTTACCTTGATGTTCTAATGTGAAGGGTGCTATTATGCTCTATTTTGGAAGAACCTTGCTGGGCTTTTGTACCGGTGTTCTTTCTTATGTGGTATGTATCACTTAATTAGTTCAGCATACACTCTTTAGTCTTGAGTCTCTTCACTACTGCAATTTTCGTATATGTCGGGTGTCGGCGTCTTCGCCGGCAGCCAAAACACGGGCACTCGGCAAACTAAACAACACTGAGAGCCGCACTCGGCAAACCTGGCCTCACGGCAACTGCTTACTTTGTTGTCACTGGCTCACGGCGAACAAGCACCGAACGGCAAACGGCGCAGACGCCGAGAGCCGCGCACGGCAAAGAGGAGCCACGTGGCATGTCCGCTCGCACCAAACGGCTCCGTCAGTTACTTCCAATATTACCGAGAGTCGTTTTTCGACGCTCGGCAAAGTATATGACACATCCTATTTTCCTTTTTTGTGTGTGTTCTTTTGTCCTCTATGTTTTTGTTTGATATTTCATATCTTTTAACGACTAAAGTCTCAAACTGCCATGGCTTGTGTTTTGTGTTGGATTTTTTCAAATCTCAACTTCTAAGCACTATACTACCTCTGTTCCTTTATATAAGGTATATTATTTTTGCCCGAGGCACAAAATTATAGTGTATTTAGGATGAAGTTATCCTTGGCCTAGGGTTAGGACCTTCGGCTCTCGGTAAAGGCCACATCATATTTTCCATCCATTCGTTTGTGTTTCTTTACCACTCTTTGTTTCTGATATTTCATGACTTTTAATGACTAAAGATCCAAAATGCCATGAGTTTTGATGACTTCTGTTTTCGGTTATATTTTTTTAAAATCTTAACTTTTAATTAAGCACTACATATAAAGTAAAAGAATGAAAACAATGACCTGCCGTAACACCAAGAAGCAGGTATTCACCAACCCCTATCCCCTCTCGGTGCCGGTCAATGCCGTAGACCGCCGGGGCCACCGGTTGGGTGCTCGATCGGGAAGCCGCCCGAGGGGCAACTGGCCCTACATGCATGCGTGTGGCCAAGGCATATGTATGAAAGGGTGGTGTGGTGTACGAATACCCAATGCACATCCTTGACGTGGCAGATGCCTCATAAATCGGACACATGCACGGGCATGAACGTCGAGGACTAGCTGCGTTCGTCACCCAGATCGAGCCGGCGGTGGGCAATCCTATGAGGGAATGGACTAAAATTGGCTTCACGGTGAACGGGGCATTCACTGAGAGCCACGCACGGCAAAGGGAGGCCACATGGCATACCCTTTCGGGAGTGACGGCGTTGTCACTTGGTTCACCCTAGACCGAGAGCTGTGACGTCACCCTCGGTAAGAAGACGTCACACAAACATTTTTCTAACTGACATGTGGTTCCACTGGTCACATTTATCAGTAAAAAAAATAACGATGTCTTTGCCGAGAGTGCTCGGCAATGCTCGTGATCAGGAGCTGACACGTGGCTCTCTCCTATAGGCTCTCTTTGTCGAGAGTGGCTCTCGGCAAAGATGGCCCTCGGCTTGTTAACGTGGACCCACATGTCAGGAGCTGACACGTGGCGCACTCCTATTGGCTCTCTTTGCCGAGAGTGGCTCTCGGCAAAGATGGCCCTCGGCGTGTTAACGTGGATCCACATGTCAGGAGCTGACACGTGGCGCTCTCCTATTGGCTGTCTTTGCCGAGAGTGTCTCTCGGCAAAGATGGCCCTCGGCGTGATACTGTGGACCCGCATGTCAGGACCTGACACGTGGCGCACTCCTATTGGCTCTCTTTGCCGAGAGTGGCTCTCGGCAAAGATGGCCCTCGGCGTGTTAACGTGGTCCACATGTCAGGAGCTGACACGTGGCGCTCTCCTATTGGCTCTCTTTGCCGAGAGTGTCTCTCGGCAAAGATGGCCCTCGGCGTGATACTGTGGACCCGCATGTCAGGACCTGACACGTGGCGCTCTCCTATTGGCTCTCTTTGCCGAGAGTGGCTCTCGCCAAAGATGCGCCACGTGGCAACCGCCGTCCATGTCGGTTGTCCGTTAGCTACTTTTTTTTACCAAGTGTTACTGTTTGGCTCTCGGCAAACAGTTTGCCGAGTGCCCGTGTCCCGGCAAATTCCTGCTTGCCTGAGAGGTGTAAGCCGGGCGGCTTTTGCCGAGTGCGGCACTCGGCAAAGGCTTTGCGAGCGGGTTTTGGCCCTTTGTCGAGTGTTCGTGGCACTCGGCGTATAACTCGATTCCAGTAGTGCTTGTGTCTCAATCTTGTATCAGTTGTAAATGTTCATGTTTTACAGTTTTAGTGTGCCGATGTTGCGCTGGATACTGCAGGTGCCTGTGTTCATAGCTGAAATAGCGCCTAAGGATCTCAGAGGTGGCCTTGCAACTTCAAACCAGGTTTATAACTATAGGACAAAAACTCCATAATCCACATTTAACCTCGTAAGTTTTAATAGTTTCCACTTTCCACCACCTGGTTACGCATGTGCAGTTGTTGATCGTTTGTGGGAGTTCGACTACTTACATAACAGGGGCGCTGGTTACATGGCGCAATTTGGTATTAGTTGGTAATTTGTTTTCACACCCATATAAACATAGTTATCTTTTACTTTCATGTTGGATGGAATTACTTAGAAATTTTTGTGTGTGCAGGTATAGTGCCATCTGTTCTCCTCTTAGTAGGTCTTCTCTTCATTCCAGAGTCACCAAGATGGCTGGTAAGGAACTTCAGAGTCTTCGGAGAATGTTCTGTGAAACATGAGGGTTTTCAATTTATCGGGGGGAGAAAATGATCTGTTTGCTCAATGGTTTTCTAATGGTGATTTACAAATCACCTTAGAACCTCCCTTTGCTAGCAAAAGTTAGAATGGAAACTATAAAGTACTTTAATAGTACTCATGAACTAATATGACCTTTGACTTTAGTCATTTCATGATACATATATTTCTATGTTGAATCTCACTGCACATTTTTTACAGGCTCAGGTTGGAAGGGAGGAAGAATTCCACACCGCATTGCAGATGCTGCGTGGAGAGAATGCTGACATATCTGAAGAGGCCATTGAGATCAAAGTTAGCTTTCTGTTCTAATAGCCTGTATATAATAGGGTACTCAATGATAATAGTATATGCAAAGAGAATTATACTCAAAATGATCATTTCATCCAGGAGTACATTGAATCCCTCCAAAGCCTCCCAAAGGCCAGGATTCAGGACTTGTTTTTGAGCAGAAATATATTTGCGGTCATTGTAAGATATCACTTTGACTACTACTTCATTTTAAAATGCCATCATGATTTGCGCACTGAATTTGGGATTTGATCATATGAATTTTCTCATAATTCGTAACCTGTAATATCATTGTGATATTATATGCACAGGTGGGTGTTGGCTTGATGATCTTCCAGCAATTGGGAGGGATAAATGGTGTAGGCTTTTATGCAAGCTCTATCTTTAGTTCTGCAGGTATGCAAATGTCATCATCATTGTGCCATTCTTTTTAACAGTTCTGCATGAAATGTGTTGATTCATCTCAACTTCAGGATTTTCTGGAAAACTTGGAACCATATTAATTGGCATTGTTCAGGTTTGCGATACACTGTTTTCCATAAATTTTGCTAATTACTAGTATGAAATTTTGTTTATAACCATGATCGTTTCAGATTCCCATTACATTGCTTGGCGCCTTTCTCATGGATAGGAGTGGAAGAAGGGTTCTTCTAATGGTATAAGATGATACAAAGCTTAGCTAATGTATACAAAGAGAGAATGTTAGGTTGAATTTTGTTTTGAGCTTCTTATTTATACAGGTTTCCGCATCTGGGACATTCTTGGGCTGCTTTTTGACAGGAATATCGTTCTACCTAAAGGTAACAGCATCTTTCCTAACCATATAGTAGTAGAAAAGTTCTTATGACACTTTTTGGGAACATATGGGAGACTGGCGGGTTATCATAAGATAATGTTAAGGAGAAAAGCTGTGGCAAGGAAAACTTATTTTGTTTGTCGTTATGTCTGTAACGTGAATGGTAAATAATGTTTTAGGCGCACGGACTATTCCTAGAATGGGTTCCTGCATTGGCTCTTTCCGGCATCCTGGTAAGGAATATATCACTCCTATATGCATTGTATTCTGCTATTGCAATGAATTTCGAAACGTGCATCTTCTGAATGTTGATCATTCCTGCTTCTGAAATAGGTATATATAGGTGCATACTCAATTGGAATGGGCCCTGTCCCTTGGGTTGTCATGTCTGAGGTAAGGAAGAATAATAATCAGAACTTGTTTTGGACTGATAAATCTGCAATAGAAGTACGAAAGCAACTGCCCTTTAATTTCTCCTGGATTAATTTCTTGCAGATATTCGCGATTAACATCAAAGCAATCGGCGGAAGCTTGGTGACCCTCATTAGCTGGCTTGGTTCCTTCGCGGTCTCTTACTCGTTTAACTTCCTCATGGACTGGAGCTCAGCAGGTAATGGCACTAACACAACACTGTGGCTCTTCATTCAGTTTTCCGTCCCATAGCTCCAGTGGTGACAAACATATCTAGTATCTCCAAAAATGTGGAAATGGAAAATAACCATCTAATTGTTTAATTGCTTATTACTGATTGCGTAATTTCAGAACATCTCGTACCCCCTTTTTTCTTCCAAAAGGAGAGAACACTAGTGATTTCTGATTAGTCTTTTATCTATGTGGAAAAGTAATAAGCAATCCAGGGAAAAACTACGAATTAGAACAGAAACTAACCACACCATATGTAGGCAGTTTTGTGACTTACCTTGCTGTCTTGTGCCTTACAGGGACGTTCTTCATGTTCTCTGCGGCGAGCTTGGTCACTATACTGTTCGTGGCAAGGCTAGTGCCTGAAACCAAAGGAAAAACACTCGAAGAGATCCAGGACGCATGGAATTAAAGAAGATAAGGATTAACAGAAACGACCAGTGGCAGCACATATACATTGACATTTTCCCCACTCCCCCATAACCCCATGCTAGCCTCCCTGTCATGCATCGTGCTGTAGTCTACTCTCTAGGTTAAGGATATTCAGATTGTAAAGCAATAGAGCACTGTTCTGTTCTTGAGAAAATCTTTACCTATACAAACACATTAGTTTTTGTTTTGTTAAAGGAAGGAGGCTTTCATAGTTCTCCATACGTCATCTATTTATACAAACGCATTAGTTTTATTTTTTATCTAAAAAAAACAACGGAACGTCAATCTTCTCTCTCCTATCACTAGTAGAAAAAGGGCCTGTTGTCCCGGTTCGTAAGGGCCTTTTGTCCCGGTTCCTGAACCAGGACTAAAGGGTCGGTACTAATGCCCTGTCCCTTTAGTCCCGGTTCAATCCAGAACCGGGACAGATGGGCCTCCACGTGGCCTGTGCGCGGAGCCCAGGCAGGAGACCCTTTGGTCCCGGTTGGTGGCACCAACCGGGACCAATAGGCATCCACGCGTCAGCATTTCTGTGGCTGGGGTTTTTGTTTTTTTTGAGGGGGGGGGGGGGGGGGGGGGTTGGGGATTTTGGGGGGTTAATTTAGGTGTTTCATATATTATAATTAATAGAGAGAAGTGTCCTCTCTTATGTCCGTGCTTGGTCGACGCTACGTACTATACATACGTATAGAGAGGACTAGACACGCTAGCTAGCTAGTAAGCAAACGAAGGAAACAGAAGGTCGTCATGAACATATATGCATACAGAGAGAAGTGATATCGACCACCTCTCCTTTTTCGAGAGATTGGTCGAACAACAAGTTCTCGTATATCTATCCGACACTACCGGCTACATATATACAATAATTATCTCTTACAATATAATCTCCTAACATACGGACTCATGGTCCACATAGTATTCTCCGTCTTCAGCGATCACATGGTCAAGAAAGAATGCCGTCAATTCCTCTTGAATTGCTCGCATGCGAGCTGGTGCTAGGAGTTCATCCCGCTTCCGAAACATCTAATTTGAAGAAGGGGGTCAATACATATATATATATATATATGAATGAATGAATAAAACTCAACACAAATGATGGTAATAAAATAAAATTGTGAATGTTGTTATTTACGCACTTCATATTGTTCGTCAGAGTAGCCCCGCTCACAGGTCGTGTGACGGATGGACTTGCAAATGTAGTATCCACAGAAATTATTTCCTTGTTCCTGCCACAACCACTTTACAAGAAATAGAGGTTAATCAAACTGATAAGCAAGAATGCCAAATGGTATTGATGAAACTAGCGCTTGAATCAATAGGAGATGCACGGAACATGCTACTATTGTACTTACTTTCGGGTGTCTAAATTGCAGCTTCTTCGGGAGTCCCGGATCTTTTTTGGTGAATTTTTTCCAAACCCTGCCAGACAAAGAAAACAATTACTTGATATATCAGGAAATGAACAAAGTTGCTGATGTGGTGGATAATGATCGATTTAACTTACTTCTCGAGCATTTGAGTCATGTTCGCATAGTCCTGGGGATCTTTTCGTCTTGAGTCTAAGACGGTTACTAGTCCCTGCTCAAGCTTAATCTCTAGGAGAATATAGTGAAAACTGCAAACGCATGCATAACTCATCAATTACATTACTATAACCTTGACTAATATATAAGGGAAACCGAATACGCACAAGACAGTAACACTCACTTGAAGTTGTAAGGAAAGAGTATTATATCTTTGTTTTCATTTATTACCAACGATCGTAGCAAGTTGGCCTCGGTATCTGCGGGATGAAATTTAACCTCAGTTTCATCTATGAGATATGTGTTAATGAACCCAATATCACCGACTTGTCTTTTCTTCAATTCGGCGATCTTCAATCTGCATAATATAGTGAGGATAATTATAAATACATG